>NW_026290401.1:0-82436 GCF_023373465.1 Oncorhynchus keta
AGAGGCCTCCATCATGCTCTATGGTGTGTGTATAAGGCCTTAATACCACCTTCTGGCCACTAGAGGCCTCTATCATGCTCTATGGTGTGTGAGGCCTACCTGACTAAAAACTGGCAAGTGGTGCCCCATAAATATTTAATATTCTATTATTATAACTGAGAGTCACTCAATTAGCCATGTCATCTGCAATTTGTTTGGGGTAAGTTAGTCTAGCCAGCTATCTAACGAGTCAAGAACAGAAAGGGGCGGCAGCGTAGCCTAGTGGTTAGAACGTTGGACTAGTAACCAGCAGGTAGCCTTGTGGTTAGAGCGTTGGACTTGGAACCAGCAGGTAGCCTAGTGGTTAGAGCGTTGGACTTGGAACCAGCAGGTAGCCTAGTGGTTAGAGCGTTGGACTAGTAACCAGCAGGTAGCCTAGTGGTTAGATTGTTAGACTAGTAACCAGCAGGTAGCCTAGTGGTTAGAGCATTGGGCTAGTAACCAGCAGGTAGCCTTGTGGTTAGGGAACCAGACGGGAGGGAGGGAAACGGACCGCTAGGAAACCTGGACGCGGGAGGGAGGGAAACGACCTCAGATAGGGAACCAGACGGAGGGAAACGGACCGCTGATAGGGGAACCTGACGGGAGTGGAAACGGACCACGATAGGGGAACCAGACGGGAGGGAGGGAAACGGACTCACGATAGGGAACCAGACGGGAGGGAGGGAGGGAAACGGACTGCTGAGAAAAGGGAACCTGACGGGAGGGAGGGAAACGGACTGACGATAGGGAACCAGACGGGAGGGAGGGAACGGACCGCGATAGGGAACCAGACGGGAGGGAGGGAAACGGACCACGATAGGGAACCAGACGGGAGGGAGGGAAACGGACTGCGATAGGGAACCTGGACGGGAGTGGAGGGAAAACCGATAGGGAACCAGACGGGAGGGGGAAACGACCGCGATAGGGGAACCAGACGGGAGGGAGGGAAACGGACCGCGATAGGGAACCAGACTGACGGGAGGGAAGGCGAAAGGGAACCAGAGGGAACCAGATCGGGAGGGAAACGGACCGCGATAGGGAACCAGACGGGAGGGAGGGAAACGGGACTCGAAGGAGAAGGGAACCAGACGGGAGGGAGGAAACGGACCGATAGGGAACCAGACGGGAGAGGGAAACGGACCGCGATAGGAACCTGACGGGAGTGGAGGAAACGGACCCGATAGGGGGAACCAGACGGGAGGGAGGGAAACGGACTGCGTATAGGGAACCAGATCGAGGGAGGGAAACGGACCGCGATAGGAACCTGACGGGAGGGAAACGGGACAAGGATGGGGAACCAGACGGGAGGAGGGAAACGGACCGATAGGGAACCAGACGGGAGGGAGGGAAACGGACCGCGATAGGGAACCAGACGGGAGGGAGGGAAACGGACTACGATAGGAAACCAGACGGGAGGGAAACGGACCGCGATAGGGAACCAGACGGGAGGGGAGGGAAACGGACACAAGGAGTAGGGGAACCAGACGGGGAGGGAAACGGACCGCGGGAAGGGAACCTGACGGGAGGGAAACGGACCGCGATAGGAACCTGGACGGGAGGGAAACGGACCGCGATAGGAACCAGACGGGAGGGAGGGAAACGGACCGCGATAGGGAACCAGACGGGAGGGAGGGGAAACGGACGCATAGGGAACCAGACGGGAGGGAGGGGAAACGGGACCGCATAGGGAACCAGACGGGAGGGAGGGAAACGGACCGCGATAGGGAACCAGACGGGAGGAGGGAAACGGGACCGCGATAGGGAATCTGACGGGAGGGAAAACGGACCGCGATAGGGAACCAGACGGGAGGGAGGGAACGGACCGCGATAGGGAACCAGACGTGGAGGGAAACGGACCGCGATAGGGAACCAGACGGGAGGGAGGGAAACGGACAGCGATAGGGAACCAGACGGGAGGGAAACGGACGTGATGGGGAACCAGACGGGAGGGAGGGAAACGGACAGCGATAGGGAACCAGACGGGAGGAAACGGACGTGATAGGAACCAGAGACGGGAAAGGGAACGGGACCGCGATAGGGAACCAGACGGGAGGGAAACGGACCGCGATCAGGGAACCAGACGGGAGGGAAACGGACCACGATAGGGAACCTGACGGGAGGGGGAGGGAAACGGGAGGGAACCTGACGCGATAGGGAACCAGACGGGAGGAGGAAACGGACCGCGATAGGGAACCTGACGGGAGGGAAACGGACGGATGGGGAACCTGACGGGGAGGGAGGGGAAAACGGACGGAAGGAACCAGACGGGAGGGAGGGGGGGAAACGGACCGCGATAGGGAACCAGACGGGAGGGGAGGGACCTGGACCGCGATAGGGAACCAGACGGGAGGGGAGGGAAACGGACCGCGACAGGGAACGACGGGAAGGAGGGAAACGGACCACGATAGGGAACCAGACGGAGGGGGAGGGAAACGGACCGCCATAGGGAACCTGACGGGAGGGAAACGGACCGCGATAGGGAACCTGACGGGAGGGAGGGAAACGGACCACGATAGGAACCAGACGGGAGGGAAACGGACAGCGATAGGGAACCAGACGGGAGGAGGGAAACGGACCACGATAGGGAACCAGACGGGAGGGAAACGGACCGCGATAGGGAACCTGACGGGAGGGAACCGGACAAAGCATAGGGAACCAGACGGGAGGGAAACGGACCACGATAGGGAACCACGGGAGGGAAACGGACCGCCATAGGGAACCAGACGGGAGGGAGGGAAACGGACCGCGATAGGGAACCAGACGGGAGGGGAGGGAAACGGACCGTGATAGGGAACCAGACGGGAGGGAAACGGACCGGGGCATAGGGAACCTGGACGGGAGGAGGGAAACGGACCACGAAAGGGAACCTGACGGGAGGGAAACGGGGGAGGGAACCAGACGGGATAGGGAACCTGACCGCTTATAGGGAACCAGACCGGGAGGGAGGGAACCGGACCGGGATAGGGAAACCTGACGGGATAGGAAAACGGACCGGGAAGGAGGGAACCAGACAGGGAACCAGGGGAGGGAGGGAAACGGACGCGATAGGGAACCAGACGGGAGGGAAACGGACCACGATAGGGAACCTGGCGGGAGGAAACGGACCACGATAGGAACCTGACGGGAGGGGAGGGAGGGAAACTGACGGGAGGGAGGGAAACCACGATAGGAACCTGACGGGAGGGAAACGGACCACGATAGGGAACCTGACGGGAGGGAACCGGACCACGATAGGAACCTGGGCGGGGAGGGGAGGGAAACGGACCACGATAGGGAACCTGACGGGAGGGGGGAAACGGACCGCGATAGGGAACCAGATCGGGAGGGAGGGAAACGGGACGGGCGATAGGGAACCTGACGGGAGGGGAGGGAAACGGACCGTGATAGGGAACCAGACGGGAGGGAAACGGACCGCGATAGGGAAACCAGACGGGAGGGAGGGAAACGGACCACGATAGGGAACCTGACGGGAGGGAAACGGACCGCGATAGGGAACCAGACGGGAGGGAGGGAAACGGGACTGCGATAGGGAACCAGACGGGGGAGGGAAACGGACCGCCAAGGATAGGGAACCTGACGGGAGGGGAGGGAAACGGAACCAGACGGAGGAGGGAAACGGACCGCGATAGGGAACCAGACGGGAGGGAGGGAAACGGACCGCGATAGGAACCTGACGGAGGGAAACGGACCGGCGATAGGGAACCAGACGGGAGGGAGGGAAACGGACCGCGATAGGGAACCAGACGGGAGGGAGGGAAACGGACAAGCGAGTAGGAACCTGACGGAGGAAACGACCGAGATAGGGAACCTGGCGGGAGGAAACGGACCGCGATAGGGAACCAGACGGGAGGGAGGGAAACGGACCGCGATAGGGGGAACCAGACGGGAGGGAGGGAAACGGACCGCGATAGGGAACCAGACGGGAGGGAAACGGACCGCGATAGGGAACCAGACGGAGGGAGGAAACGGACCGCGATAGGGAACCAGACGGGAGGGAGGGAAACGGACCACGATAGGGAACCTGACGGGAGGGAACGGACCGCGATAGGGAACCTGACGGGAGGGAGGGAAACGGACCGCGATAGGGAAACCTGGACGGGAGGGAAACGGACTGCCGATAGGGAACCAGACGGGAGGAGGGAAACGGACCGGCGATAGGGAACCAGACGGGAGGGAGGGAAACGGACCACGATAGGGAACCTGACGGGAGGGAGGGAAACGGACCGCGATAGGGAACCAGAGGGAGGGAGGGAAACGACAGCGATATAGGGAACCAGACGGGAGGGAGGGAAACTGACGCGAGGGAACCTGACGAGAGGGAAACGGACCGGCGATAGGGAACCTGACGGGAGGGAACCGACCGCGATAGGGAACCTTGACGGGAGGGAAACGGACCGCGATAGGAACCTGACGGGGGGAAACGGACTGCGATAGGGAACCAGACGGGAGGGAAACGGACCGCGATAGGGAACCTGACGGGGAGGGAAACGGACCGCGATAGGAACCAGACGGGAGGGAAACTGACCGCGATAGGAACTGACGGGAGGAAACGGACCGCGATAGGGAACCTGACGGAGTGGGAGGGAAACGGACCGCGATAGGGAACCAGACGGGAGGGAGGGAAACGGACCGCGATAGGGAACCAGACGGGAGGGAGGGAAACGGACCGCGATAGGGAACCAGACGGGAGGGAAACGGACCGCGATGGGGAACCAGACGGGGAGGGAGGGAAACGACCGCGATAGGGAACCAGACGGGAGGGAAACGGACCGCGATAGGGAACCAGACGGGGAGGGAGGGAAACGGGACCGGCGATAGGGAACCTGACGGGAGGGAAACGGACCGCGATAGGGAACCAGATAGGGGAGGGAGGGAAACGGATAGGGAACCTGGAACCTGGGATAGGAACCGGACCGGATAGGGAACATTACGGGAGGAACGGACCGCGATAGGGAACCAGACGGGAGGGAAACGGACCGCGATAGGAACCAGACGGGAGGGAAACGGACCGCGATAGGAAACCTGACGGAGGGAAACGGACCGCGATAGGGAACCAGACGGGGGAGGGGAAATGGATCCGGATAGGGAACCAGACGGGAGGGAAACTGACCGCGATAGGGGGAACCTGACGGGAGGGAGGGAACGGACCACGATAGGGAACCAGACGGGGAGGGAGGGAACCTGACCACGATAGGGAACCAGACGGGAGGGAAACGACCGCGATAGGGAACCAGACGGGAGGGAGGGAAACGGACCACGATAGGGAACCAGACGGGAGGGAAAAACGGAGGGATAGGGAACCAGATAGGGAACCTGACGGGAGGGAAACTGACCGCGATAGGGAACCCGGACGGGAGGGAAACGGACCGCGATAGGGAACCTGACGGGAAGGGGAGGGAAACGGACAGCGATAGGGAACCAGACGGGAGGGAGGGAAACGGGACAGCGATAGGAACCTGACGGGAGGGAAACGGGACAGCGATAGGGAACCAGACGGGAGGGAAACGGACCGCGATAGGAAACCTGACCGAGGGAAAAGGGGAGGGAAACTGAGCGATAGGAACCTGACGGGGAGGGAAACGGACCGCGATAGGGAACCTGACGGGGAGGGAAACGGGGACCATGATAGGGAACCTGACGGGGAGGGAGGGAAACGGGACCTGGACGGAGGGAACCTGACGGGAGGGAGGGAAATGGACCACGATAGGTAACCAGACGGGAGGGAAACGGACCGCGATAGTGGGAACCTGACGGGAGGGAAACGGACCGCGATAGGAACCTGACGGGAGGGAGGGAGGGAAACGGACCACGATAGGGAACCTGACGGGATAGGGAACCTGACCGCGATAGGGAACCTGACGGGAGGGAACGGACCACGATAGGGAACCAGACGGGGGGAGGGAAACGGACCACGATAGGGAACCAGACGGGAGGGAAACTGGACCGCGATAGGGAACCAGACGGGAGGGAAACGGACCGCGATAGGGAACCAGACGGGAGGGAAACGGACCGCGATAGGAACCAGACGGGAGGGAAACGGACCACGATAGGGGAACCAGACGGGAGGGAAACGGACCACGATGGGGAACCAGACGGGAGGGAAACGACCACGATGGGGAACCTGACGGGAGGGAAACGGACCGATGGGGAACCAGACGGGGAGGGAGGGAAAGGACCGCGATGGGGAACCTGGACGGGAGGGAAACGGACCGCGATGGGGAACCTGGACGGGAGGGGAAACTGACCGCGATAGGGAACCAGACGGGAGGGAGGGAAACGGACCGCGATAGGGGGAACCTGACGGGAGGGAAACGGACGGATAGGGAACCAGACGGGAGGGAACGGGACCGCGATAGGGAACCAGACCGGGAGAGGGAACCAGAGGGAGGGAAAACGTGGGGGAAATGGACCGCGATAGGGAACCAGACGGGAGGGAGGGAAACGGGACCGCCGATAGGGAACCAGACGGGAGGGAAACGGACCGCGATAGGGAACCTGACGGAGGGGAAACGGACCGGCGATAGGGAACCAGACGGGAGGGAGGGAAACGGACCGCGATAGGGAACCAGACGGGGAGGGAGGGAAACGGACCGCGATAGGGAACCTGACGGGAGGGAAACGGACCCACGATAGGGAACCAGACGGGAGGGAGGGAAACGGGACCACGATAGGGAACCTGGCGGGGAGGGAGGGAAACGGACCGCGATAGGGAACCTGACGGGAGGGAGGGAAACGGACCGCGATAGGGAACCAGACGGGAGGGAAACGGACCGCGATAGGGAACCAGACGGGAGGGAAACGGACCGCGATAGGGAACCTGACGGAGGGAGGGAAACGGACCGCGATAGGAACCTGACGGGAGGGAGGGAAACGGACCACGATAGGGAACCTGACGGGAGGGAGGGAAACGGACGCGATAGGAACCAGACGGGAGGGAGGGAAACGGACCGCGATAGGGAACCAGACGGGAGGGAAACGGACCGCGATAGGGAACCAGACGGGAGGGAAACGGACCGCGATAGGGAACCTGACGGGAGGGAAACGGACCACGATAGGGAACCTGACGGGAGGGAAACGGACCACGATAGGGAACCTGACGGGAGGGAAACGGACCACGATAGGGAACCTGACGGGGAGGGAAACGGACCGCGATAGGGAACCTGACGGGAGGGAAACGGACAGCGATAGGGAACCTGACGGGAGGGAAACGGACAGCGATAGGGAACCTGACGGGAGGAAACGGACCGCGATAGGGAACCAGACGGGAGGGAGGGAAACGGACCGCGATAGGAACCTGACGGGAGGGAAACGGACCGCGATAGGGAACCAGGAGGGAGGGAAACGGACCGCGATAGGGAACCTGACGGGAGGGAGGGAAACGGACCGCGATAGGGAACCAGACGGGAGGGAAACGGACCACGATAGGGAACCAGACGGGGAGGAAACGGACCGCGATAGGGAACCTGACGGGAGGGAGGGAAACGGACCGCGATAGGGAACCGGACGGAGGGAGGGAAACGGACCGCGATAGGGAACCTGACGGGAGGGAGGGAAACGGACCGCGATAGGGAACCAGACGGGAGGGAAACGGACCGCGATAGGGAACCTGACGGGAGGGAAACGGACAGCGATAGGGAACCTGACGGGAGGGAGGGAAACGGACAGCGATAGGGAACCTGACGGGAGGGAAACGGACCGCGATAGGGAACCTGACGGGAGGGAAACGGACCGCGATAGGGAACCTGACGGGAGGGAAACGGACCGCGATAGGGAACCAGACGGGAGGGAAACGGACCGCGATAGGGAACCAGACGGGAGGGAGGGAAACGGACAGCGATAGGGAACCTGACGGAGGGAAACGGACCGCGATAGGGAACCAGACGGGAGGGAGGGAAACGGACTGGGCGATAGGAACCAGACGGGAGGGAAACGGACATGCGATAGGGAACCTGACGGGAGGGAGGGAAACGGACCGCGATAGGGAACCAGACGGGAGGGAAACGGACCGCGATAGGGAACCAGACGGGGAGGGAAACGGACCGCGATAGGAACCTGACGGGAGGGAAACGGACCACGATAGGAACCAGACGGGAGGGAAACGGACCGCGATGGGGAACCAGACGGGAGGGAAACGGACCGCGATGGGGAACCAGACGGGAGGGAAACGGACCGCGATGGGGAACCTGACGGGAGGGAGGGAAACGGACCGCGATAGGAACCTGACGGGAGGGAAACGGACCGCGATAGGGAACCTGACGGGAAGGGAAACGGACCACGATAGGGAACCTGACGGGAGGGAAACGGACCGTGATGGGGAACCAGACGGGAGGGAAACGGACACGATAGGGGAACCTGACGGGAGGGAGGAACGGACAGCGATAGGAACCTGACGGGAGGGAAGGAGGGACCGCGATAGGGAACCAGAGGGAGGGGGACGGGAGGGAAACGGACCGCGATAGGGAACCTGACGGGAGGGAAACGGACCGCGATAGGGAACCAGGAGGGAGGGAAACGGACCGCGATAGGGAACCTGAGGGAGGGAGGGAAACGGACCGCGATAGGGAACCAGAGGGAGGGAGGGAAACGGACCGCGATAGGGAACCAGACGGAGGGAGGGAAACGGACCGCGATAGGGAACCGGACGGGAGGGAAACGGACCACGATAGGGAACCTGATGGGAGGGAGGGAAACGGACCGCGATAGGGAACCAGACGGGAGGGAGGGAAACGGACCGCGATAGGGAACCACGGGAGGGGAGGGAAACGGACAGCGATAGGGAACCGGACGGGGAGGGAAACGGACAGCGATAGGGAACCGGACGGGAGGGAAACGGACCGCGATAGGGAACCGGACGGGAGGGAAACGGACCGCGATAGGGAACCGGACGGGAGGGAGGGAAACGGACTGCCGATAGGGAACCTGACGGGAGGGAACCTGACCGCGATAGGGAACCTGACGGGGGAAACAGACCGCGATAGGGAACCTGACGGGAGGGAAACGACCGCGATAGGGAACCAGACGGAGGGGAGGGAAACGGACGCGATAGGGAACCTGGACGGGGAGGGAGGGAAACGGACCGCGATAGGGAACCAGACGGGAGGGAGGGAAACGGACCACGATAGGGAACCAGACGGGAGGGAGGGAAACGGACGCGATAGGGAACCAGACAGGGGAGGGAAACGGACCGCGATAGGGAACCAGACGGGAGGGGGAAACGGACCACGATAGGGAACCTGACGGGAGGGAGGGAAACGGACCGCGATAGGGAACCAGACGGGAGGGAAACGGACCACGATAGGGAACCAGACGGGGAGGGAGGGAAACGGACTGCGATAGGGAACCAGACGGGAGGGAAACGGACGCGATAGGGAACCAGACGGGAGGGAGGGAAACGGACCACGATAGGGAACCAGACGGGAGGGAGGGAAACGGACCGCGATAGGGAACCTGACGGGAGGGAGGGAAACGGACGCGATAGGGAACCAGACGGGAGGGAGGGAAACGGATCGCGATAGGAACCTGACGGGAGGGAGGGAAACGGACCACGATAGGGAACCTGACGGGAGGGAAACGGACCGCGATAGGGAACCTGACGGGAGGGAGGGAAACGGACCGCGATAGGGAACCAGACGGGACGGGAGGGAAACGGACCGCGATAGGGAACCTGACGGGAGGGAAACGGACCGCGATAGGGAACCAGACGGGAGGGAAACGGACCGGGCGATAGGGAACCACGGGAGGGAGGGAAACGGACCGCGATAGGGAACCTGACGGGAGGGAGGGAAACGGACCACGATAGGGAACCAGACGGGAGGGAAACGGACCGCGATAGGGAACCAGACGGGAGGGAGGGAAACGGACCGCGATAGGGAACCTGACAGGAGGGAGGGAAACGGACCACGATAGGAACCTGACGGGAGGGAAACGGACCGCGATAGGGAACCAGACGGGAGGGAAACGGACCGCGATAGGGAACCAGACGGGAGGGAGGGAAACGGACCGCGATAGGGAACCAGACGGGAGGGAGGGAAACGGACAGCGATAGGGAACCAGACGGGAGGGAGGGAAACGGACCGCGATAGGGAACCACGGGAGGGAGGGAAACGGACCGCGATAGGGAACCAGACGGGAGGGAGGGAAACGGACCGCGATAGGGAACCAGACGGGAGGGAAACGGACCGCGATAGGGAACCAGACGGGAGGGAAACGGACCGCGATAGGGAACCTGACGGGAGGGAGGGAAACGGACGCGATAGGGAACCAGACGGGAGGGAAACGGACCGCGATAGGGAACCAGACGGGAGGGAGGGAAACGGACCGCGATAGGGAACCAGACGGGAGGGAAACGGACAGCGATAGGGAACCAGACAGGAGGGAGGGAAACGGACCACGATAGGGAACCAGACAGGAGGGAAACGGACCGCGATAGGGAACCTGACGGGAGGGAAACGGACCGCGATAGGGAACCAGACGGGAGGGAAACGGACCGCGATAGGGAACCTGACGGGAGGGAAACGGACCGCGATAGGGAACCAGACGGGAGGGAGGGAAACGGACCGCGATAGGGAACCAGACGGGAGGGAGGGAAACGGACCGCGATAGGGAACCTGACGGGAGGGAGGGAAACGGACCGCGATAGGGAACCAGACGGGAGGGAGGGAAACGGACCGCGATAGGGAACCTGACGGGAGGGAGGGAAACGGACCGCGATAGGGAACCAGACGGGAGGGAGGGAAACGGACAGCGATAGGGAACCAGACGGGAGGGAGGGAAACGGACCGCGATAGGGAACCAGACGGGAGGGAGGGAAACGGACCACGATAGGAACCTGACGGGAGGGAGGGAAACGGACCACGATAGGGAACCTGGACGGGAGGGAGGGAAACGGACCACGATAGGGAACCTGACGGGAGGGAGGGAAACGGACCGCGATAGGGAACCAGACGGGGGAGGGAGGGAAACGGACCACGATAGGAACCTGACGGGAGGGAAACGGACCGCGATAGGGAACCTGACGGGAGGGAGGGAAACGGACCGCGATAGGGAACCTGACGGGAGGGGGAGGGAAACGGACCGCGATAGGGAACCAGACGGGGAGGGAGGGAAACGGACCGCGATAGGGAACCTGACGGGAGGGAGGGAAACGGACCGCGATAGGGAACCGGACGGGAGGGAGGGAAACGACCACGATAGGGAACCAGACGGGAGGGAAACGGACCGCGATAGGGAACCAGACGGGAGGGAAACGGACCGCGATAGGAACCTGACGGGAGGGAAACGGACCGTGATAGGAACCTGACGGGAGGGAAACGGACTGTGTAAACAACATTCAACAATTGACTAACAAAATATGAGCAGAAAGGGAGAGTACACGCATGTTAGGTGAAACATGGAGAAAACTTTGGCTGGGATAGAAGATAAACTGGTTTAAAAAAGACAGAGTCCAGGAAACTACAGAAGTGGAAATGTCCATATTGTGAAATCGTGTTTGCTTCCCTGATAATAAAATCAGCCAATCATGATCAACCCACCCCTTCTAAAAGTACACAAAAAGGATGGATAAGAGCCACAATCACATTATTTTTCTTGTCGGGCTTGAAAACCAACTGGAGAAAGAGAGGAGAAAGAGAGCTCACCGTCCCGACAATATGCATGTAAGTTGAAGGCTTCATTTTACAACTGAAACATTTTACTACTACAGACTGTTTATATGTAAACAGACACACATTTCCATATATTGAACAGAAGATTATTATGTTTCACACACAGACTTACATAAAATAAATCCACATTTAATAGGCTCTCTGTGTTCCAGGCCCTGAGGATTCTCCATGTGTTGCTGCTGTCAGTAGCAGTTCATTCTAGACTTACATAAAATAAATCCACATTTAATAGGCTCTCTGTGTTCCAGGCCCTGAGGATTCTCCATGTGTTGCTGCTGTCAGTAGCCGTTCATTCTAAAGGGCTGATGTTCCAGCCTCTGGACTGTGCTGATATCTACAACGACGGCTCTAAGACCAGTGGTGTCTACAGGATGTACCCTGCTGGACCCAACTCTCCTCGATACGTCTACTGTGATATGGACACCGACGGAGGGAAATGGACTGTGAGTAGGTCACCTAGTAGGAAACTATTTAAACAGAGTACATAACCAGTGTTCAGACCAGACTAGAGTCGGCCTCAACCCCTCCAGACCAGACTAGAGTCGGCCTCAACCCCTCCAGACCATACTAGAGTCGGCCTCAACCCCCCCAGACCAGACTAGTCGGCCTCAACCCCTCCAGACCATACTAGTCGGCCTCAACCCCTCCAGACCATACTAGTCGGCCTCAACCCCTCCAGACCATACTTGTCGGCCTCAACCCCTCCAGACCATACTAGAGTCGGCCTCAGCCCCTCCAGACTAGAGTCGGCCTCAGCCCCTCCAGACCAGACTAGAGTCGGCCTCAGCCCCTCCAGACCATACTAGTCGGCCTCAGCCCCTCCAGACCAGACTAGAGTCGGCCTCAACCCCTCCAGACCATACTAGTCGGCCTCAACCCCTCCAGACCAGACTAGTCGGCCTCAACCCCTCCAGACCAGACAAGAGTCGGCCTCAACCCTCCAGACCAGACAAGAGTCGGCCTCAACCCCTCCAGACCAGACAAGAGTCGGCCTCAGCCCCTCCAGACCAGACAAGAGTCGGCCTCAACCCCTCCAGACCAGACAAGAGTCGGCCTCAACCCTCCAGACCAGACAAGAGTCGGCCTCAGCCCCTCCAGACCAGACAAGAGTCGGCCTCAGCCCCTCCAGACCAGACTACAGTCGGCCTCAGCCCCTCCAGACCAGACTACAGTCGGCCTCAGCCCCTCCAGACCAGACTACAGTCGGCCTCAGCCCCTCCAGACCAGACAAGAGTCGGCCTCAGCCCCTCCAGACAAGAGTCGGCCTCAGCCCCTCCAGACCATACTAGAGTCGGCCTCTACCCCTCCAGACCAGACTAGTCAGCCTCAACCCTCCAGACCAGACTAGTCAGCCTCAACCCCTCCAGACCAGACTAGAGTCGGCCTCAGCCCCTCCAGACCAGACTAGTCAGCCTCAGCCCCCCAGACCAGACTAGTCAGCCTCAACCCCTCCAGACCAGACTAGTCAGCCTCAACCCCTCCAGACCAGACAAGAGTCGGCCTCAGCCCCTCCAGACCATACTAGAGTCAGCCTCAGCCCCTCCAGACCAGACTAGTCAGCCTCAACCCCTCCAGACCATACTAGAGTCGGCCTCACCCCTCCAGACCAGACAAGAGTCGGCCTCAGCCCCTCCAGACAAGAGTCGGCCTCAGCCCCTCCAGACCATACTAGAGTCGGCCTCAGCCCCTCCAGACCAGACTAGTCAGCCTCAACCCCTCCAGACCAGACTAGTCAGCCTCAACCCCTCCAGACCAGACTAGAGTCGGCCTCAGCCCCTCCAGACCAGACTAGTCAGCCTCAACCCCCCCCAGACCAGACTAGTCAGCCTCAACCCCTCCAGACCAGACTAGTCAGCCTCAACCCCTCCAGACCAGACAAGAGTCGGCCTCAGCCCCTCCAGACCATACTAGAGTCAGCCTCTAGCCCCTCCAGACCAGACTAGTCAGCCTCAACCCCTCCAGACCATACTAGAGTCGGCCTCTAGCCCCTCCAGACCAGACAAGAGTCGGCCTCAGCCCCTCCAGACCAGATAGCATCAACAAAAACATGCTACATCGACAGACTGATCTTGTTGAAGTATTTTAAGACAACTGTTTTCTGCCAGATTAGAGGTCTGATCAACCGTTGATTCTCCTGAGTCAGTAAGACGACATGGCCTAGATAAGAGCTTACAATTTCTCCTCTTCCCCTCCTTCCAGGTGTTTCAGAGGAGGATGGATGGAACAGTGAACTTCTACAGAGGATGGGACCAGTACAAGAACGGCTTTGGACACGCAGCAGGAGAGTACTGGCTGGGTAAAGGACTTCTTTCAAAAGCCTCATCAAGGACAGATCATCCATGGAAAACCCTGGATAATATAAATTAATCATTGGTTTGTTAAATTGACTTCTCTGTTAGTGAGGTTGTTGTGACGGTCAGTAGTTAGGCAAATCCCAACAGGGCCAAATCACAACAGGGCCAAATCCCAACAGGGCCAAATCCCAACAGGCCAAATCCCAACAGGGCCAATCCCAACAGGGTCAAATCACAACAGGGTCAAATCACAACAGGGCCAAATCACAACAGGGCCAAATCACAACAGGGCCAAATCACAACAGGGCCAAATCACAACTCCAGCCAAATCACAACAGGGCCAAATCACAACAGACCAAATCACAACAGGGCCAAATCACAACCTGGGCCAATCTCCAACAGGACCAATCCCCTTTAGTCGGTGTGTAAAACCAGTGCGTCTAGAAAAGAAACCTCCCACACTACCAAAGCAGTTCAAAAATGACATGTACAAAAATATATTTAATAATATATTCACTATATATATCCATATATTATATTCAGTCCAGTCATAAGTTGGACACACCTACTCATTCAAGGGTTTATGCCCTCCAGACTATTTTCTACATTGTAGAATAATAGTGAAACATCGAAACCATTAAATAATGAAAGGAATGGAATCATGTAGTAACCAAAAAAAAGCCCTAATAAAATTAGCCATCCTTTTGCCTTGATGACAGCTTTGTTCACTCTCTGCATTCTCTCAACCAGCTTCAACTGGGTTTATTTTCCAACAGCACCAAACTTTTGACTGGTACAGTATATACAAAAAAAAAATGACTAGAGCTCTCAGCCCCTCCAGTGCTGACCAAAGACATGACTCTCCTGCTGACCAAAGACATGACTCTCCTGTGCTGACCAAAGACATGACTCTCCTGTGCTGACCAAAGACATGACTCTCCTGTGCTGACCAAAGACATGACTCTCCTGTGCTGACCAAAGACATGACTCTCCTGTGCTGACCAAAAGACATGACTCTCCTCAGCCCTCCGAAGACATGACTCTCCTGTGCTGACCGAAGACCTCTCCAGTGCTGACCAGAAGACATGACTCTCCTGTGCTGACCGAAGACTATGACTCTCCTCATGCCCCTGACCAAAGACATGACTCTCCTGTGCTGACCGAAGACATGACTCTCCTGTGCTGACCAAAGACATGACTCGGCCTGACCGAAGACATGACCTCCTGCTGACCAGACATGACTCTCCTGACCCCTGCTGACCAGACATGAGTCGGACCCTGAGCAGTGACCAAAGACATGACTCTCCTGTGCTGACCAAAGACAGACTCTCCTGTGCTGACCAAAGACATGACTCTCCTGTGCTGACCAAAGACATGACTCTCCTGTGCTGACCAAAGACATGACTCTCCTGACTCCCCTGACCAAAGACATGACTCTCCTGTGCTGACCATGACTCTAGAGTGCTGACCAAAGACATGACCTGACCCATGACTCTCCTGACCAAAGACATGACTCTCCTGTGCTGACCAAAGACATGACTCTCCTGTGCTGACCAAAGACATGACTCTCCTGTCCTGACCAAAGACATGACTCTCCCTGACCAAAGACATGACTCTCCTGCTGACCAAAGACATGACTCTCCCTGACCAAAGACATGACTCTCCTGTGCTGACCAAAGACATGACTCTCCTGTGCTGACCAAAGACCTCCAGTGCTGACCAAAGACATGACAAGAGTGCTGACCAAAGACATGCCTCTCCTGACCAAAGACATGACTCTCCCTGTGCTGACCAAAGACATGACTCTCCCTCCAAAGACATGACTCTCCTGTGCTGACCAAAGACATGACTCTCCTGTGCTGACCAAAGACATGACTCTCCTGTGCTGACCAAAGACATGACTCTCCTGTGCTGACCAAAGACATGACAAGAGTGCTGACCAAAGACATGACTCTCCTGACCAAAGACATGACTCTCCCAGTGACCAAAGACATGACTCTCCTGTGCTGACCAAAGACATGACTCTCCTGTGCTGACCAAAGACATGACTCTCCTGTGCTGACCAAAGACATGACTCTCCTGTGCCTGACCAAAGACATGACTCTCCAGACCTGACCAAAGACAGACTCTCCCTCCAGACCAAAGACATGACTCTCCTGCCCCTGACCAAAGACATGACTCTCCTGACCAAAGCCCCTGACCAAAGACATGACTCTCCAGACCTGACCAAAGACATGACTCTCCTGTGCTGACCAAAGACATGACTCTCGTGCTGACCAAAGACATGACTCTCCTGTGCTGACCAAAGACATGACTCTCCTGTGCTGACCAAAGACATGACTCTCCTGTGCTGACCAAAGACCCCTCCTGTGCTGACCAAAGACATGAGTGCTGACCAAAGACATGACTCTCCTCCTGACCAAAGACATGACTCTCCTGTGCTGACCAAAGACATGACTCTCCTGCCCCTCCAGACCAAAGACATGACTCTCCTGTGCTGACCAAAGACATGACTCTCCTGACCAAAGTGCTGACCAAAGACATGACTCCCTCCAGACCAAAGACAGACTCTCCTGTGCCTGACCAAAGACCCTCCCTGACCAAAGACATGACTCTCCTGTGCTGACCAAAGACATGACTCTCCCTGACCAAAGACAAGACTCTCCTGTGCTGACCAAAGACATGACTCTCCTGTGCTGACCAAAGACATGACTCTCCTGTGCTGACCAAAGACATGACTCTCCTGTGCTGACCAAAGACATGAAGACCAAAGACATGACTCAGCCCCTCCAGACCAAAGACAAGACTCTCCTGTGCTGACCAAAGACATGACTCTCCAGACCTGACCAAAGACATGACTCTCCCTCCTGACCAAAGACATGACTCTCCTGTGCTGACCAAAGACAAGACTCGGCCTGTGCTGACCAAAGACAAGACTCTCCTGCCCCTCCAAAGACCATGACTCTCCTGTGCTGACCAAAGACATGACCCCTGTGCTGACCAAAGACATGACTCTCCTCAGCCCTGCTGACCAAAGACATGACTCTCCTGTGCTGACCAAAGACATGACCTCCAGACCTGACCAAAGACATGACTCTCCTGTCCAGACCAAAGACATGACTCTCCTGTCAACCCTGACCAAAGACATGACTCTCCTGTGCTGACCAAAGACATGAGTCTGTGCCTCAAAGACCTCTCCTGTGCTGACCAAAGACATGACTCTCCTCCAGTGCTGACCAAAGACATGACTCTCCTGCCCCTCCAAAGACATGACTCTCCTGTGCTGACCAAAGACAACCTCCTCCTGACCAAAGACATGAGTCGGCCTCAGCCCCTCCAAAGACATGACTCAGAGTCTGACCAAAGACATGACTCTCCAGACCTGACCAAGAGACGGCCTCAACCCCTCCAGACCAGACATGAGAGTGACCAAAGACATGACTCTCCCCTCCAGACCAGACTGACCCCTCAAAGACATGACTCGGCCTGTCTGACCCTCCAGACCATAAGAGTCGGCCTCAACCCCTCCAGACCAGATAGCATCAACAAAAACATGCTACATGACCAAAGACTGACTCTCCCTCATTTGAAGACATGACTCTTTTCTGACCAGACAAGACTCGGCCTGCCCCTCCAGACCAAAGACATGACTCTCCTGTGCTGACCAAAGACATGCCTCAAAGACATGCTTGACCAGACATGACTCTCCCATGCTGACCAAAGACATGACTCTCCTCTGACCAAAGACATGACTCTCCTGTGCTGACCAAAGACTGACTCTCCTGTGCTGACCAAAGTATTTTGACCAAAGACATGATCTGCCAGACATGACTCTCCCTTGTCCCCTCTCCCAAAGACATGACTCTCCTGTGCTTACAATTTTAGATGCTGACCTCCTGCTGACCAAAGACATGACTCTCCTGACCAAAGACCCCCTCCAGGTCCTGACCAGAGGAGGATGGATGGAACAGTGAACTCTCCAGAGGATGGGACCAAAGACAAGAACGGCTTTGGACACGCAGACATGACTCTCCTGTGCTGACCAAAGACATGACTCTCAAAAGCCTGATCAAGGACAGATCATCCATGGACCAAAAAACTCCCTGTGCTAATATAAATTAATCAGTGGTTTTGTTAAATTGACTTCTCTGTTAGTGACCAAAGACATGACGGCTCATAGCTGACCAAAGACATGCAGGGCCAAATCACAACAGGCTAAATGCAAAGGACATGATCGGTGTGTAAAACCAGTGCCTAGAAAAGACAACTCTCCCAGTTGACCAAAGACATGACTCTCCTGTGCTGACCAAACCAGACTCTCCTGTGCTGAAAAGCAACATCTCCTGACATGACTCTCCTGACCAAAGACATGACTCTTCAAAAATGCATGACAAAAATATATCTCTGTGCTAATAATATAATAATATATTCACTCTATATATAATAATATATTCACTAATATATATAATAATCTCTGTTCACTAAAAGAATAATATATTCATCTGTGCTATATAATAGATATGACTCTAATATATGAATAATATATTCACTAACTATATGACATAATGAATAGACATGACTAATATATGTAACCAAATATTCACTAATATACTCTCCTGTGTGACCAAATATGACTCACTAATATATGTGATAATGATATGCTGACCAAAGACAGACTCTATGCTAATAATATATGACTCACTAATATATATAATAATATATGCTCACAAATACTCTCCATAATATATTCACTACTCTATGCTGACCAAAGACATGACTCTCCTGTGCTGACCAAAGACATGACTCTATGCTGACCAAAGACATGACTCTATGTGCACTAAAAGACATGACTCTCCTGTGCTGACCAAAGACATGACTCTCCTGTGCTGAAAAGACATGACTCTCCAGTCAAAAGACATGACTCTCCTGTGCTCATTCCAAGACATGACTCTCCTGTGCTGACCAAAGTGCTGACCAAAGACATGACTCTCCTGTGCTGACCAAAGACATGACTCTCCTGTGCTGACCAAAGACATGACTCTCCTGTGCTGACCAAAGAAACTCTCCTGTGCTGACCAAAGACATGACTCTCCTTTGACCAAAGACATGACTCTCCTTGCTGACCAAAGACATGACTCTCCTGTTTGACCAAAGACATGACTCTCCTGTGCTGACCAAAGACATGACTCTCAACTGTGCTTCAACTGGACTCTCCTATTTTCCAACAGTACCATGACTCTTTGACTGGACCAAAGTATATACAAAAAATAATGACCAAAGACATGACTCTCCTGTGCTGACCAAAGACATGACTCTCCTGTGCTGACCAAAGACATGACTCTCCTGTGCTGACCAAAGACATGACTCTCCTGTGCTGACCAAAGACATGACTCTCCCTGTGCTGACCAAAGACATGACTCTCCTGTGCTGACCAAAGACATGACTCTCCTGTGCTGACCAAAGACATGACTCTCCTGTGCTGACCAAAGACATGACTCTCCTGTGCTGACCAAAGACATGACTCTCCTGTGCTGACCAAAGACATGACTCTCCTGTGCTGACCAAAGACATGACTCTCCTGTGCTGACCAAAGACATGACTCTCCTGTGCTGACCAAAGACATGACTCTCCTGTGCTGACCAAAGACATGACTCTCCTGTGCTGACCAAAGACATGACTCTCCTGTGCTGACCAAAGACATGACTCTCCTGTGCTGACCAAAGACATGACTCTCCTGTGCTGACCAAAGACATGACTCTCCTGTGCTGACCAAAGACATGACTCTCTCCTGTGCTGACCAAAGACATGACTCTCCTGTGCTGACCAAAGACATGACTCTCCTGTGCTGACCAAAGACATGACTCTCCTGTGCTGACCAAAGACATGACTCTCCTGTGCTGACCAAAGACATGACTCTCCTGTGCTGACCAAAGACATGACTCTCCGTGCTGACCAAAGACATGACTCTCCTGTGCTGACCAAAGACATGACTCTCCTGTGCTGACCAAAGACATGACTCTCCTGTGCTGACCAAAGACATGACTCTCCTGTGCTGACCAAAGACATGACTCTCCTGTGCTGACCAAAGACATGACTCTCCTGTGCTGACCAAAGACATGACTCTCCTGTGCTGACCAAAGACATGACTCTCCTGTGCTGACCAAAGACATGACTCTCCTGTGCTGACCAAAGACATGACTCTCTGTGCTGACCAAAGACATGACTCTCTGTGCTGACCAAAGACATGACTCTCTGTGCTGACCAAAGACATGACTCTTCGTGCTGACCAAAGACATGACTCTCCTGTGCTGACCAAAGACATGACTCTCCTGTGCTGACCAAAGACATGACTCTCCGTGCTGACCAAAGACATGACTCTCCTGTGCTGACCAAAGACATGACTCTCCTGTGCTGACCAAAGACATGACTCTCCTGTGCTGACCAAAGACATGACTCTCCTGTGCTGACCAAAGACATGACTCTCCTGTGCTGACCAAAGACATGACTCTCCTGTGCTGACCAAAGACATGACTCTCCTGTGCTGACCAAAGACATGACTCTCCTGTGCTGACCAAAGACATGACTCTCCTGTGCTGACCAAAGACATGACTCTCCTGTGCTGACCAAAGACATGACTCTCCTGTGCTGACCAAAGACATGACTCTCCTGTGCTGACCAAAGACATGACTCTCCTGTGCTGACCAAAGACATGACTCTCCTGTGCTGACCAAAGACATGACTCTGACCAAAGACATGACTCTGTGCTGACCAAAGACATGACTCTCCTGTGCTGACCAAAGACATGACTCTCCTGTGCTGACCAAAGACATGACTCTCCTGTGCTGACCAAAGACATGACTCTCCTGTGCTGACCAAAGACATGACTCTCCTGTGCTGACCAAAGACATGACTCTCCTGTGCTGACCAAAGACATGACTCTCCTGTGCTGACCAAAGACATGACTCTCCTGTGCTGACCAAAGACATGACTCTCCTGTGCTGACCAAAGACATGACTCTCCTGTGCTGACCAAAGACATGACTCTCCTGTGCTGACCAAAGACATGACTCTCCTGTGCTGACCAAAGACATGACTCTCCGTGCTGACCAAAGACATGACTCTCCTGTGCTGACCAAAGACATGACTCTCCTGTGCTGACCAAAGACATGACTCTCCTGTGCTGACCAAAGACATCTGCATGATAGAAATGGAGATCCTCCTTTAAAAACATCAACTCTCTGTGCTGACCTCGACGCTCCAGCGCCCACTACATTTTTTCACATTGTTCCTCTTCATCAGGGACTGGTTTAGACCTGGGACACCAGGTGGGTGATATTAATTACCAGGTAGAAGAGAAAACCAGCAGCCTGTGAACCTGGTAAGGGGTAAGAGTTGAATATCTCTGTTCTAAATAAAAAGGTTCCCCTCTCGTCTGTTCGATGCAGGTCTGGACACCATCTACCTCCTGACCCTGAAAAGAATTGAGTTGAGGGTGGACATGGAGGACTTTGACGGACAGAAAGCCTACGCTTTCTACTCCTCCTTCGCCATCTCTCCCAAAGTCACAGATCCTGAACTGGATGGCTACAAACTCCAGGTTACTGGCTTTAAAGATGGAGGAGCAGGTGAGAACAGTTTAAACTTCCTGAGAGAAACATCTGGGCTGTATTCATTAGTCCAGATGAGAACAGTTTAAACTTCTTTAGAGAAACATCTGGGCTGTATTCATTAGTTCAGAGTTCAGATGAGAACAGTTGAACTTCCTTAGAGAAACATCTGGGCTGTATTCATTAGTTCAGAGTTCAGAAAGTTTAAACTTCATTCGGTTCTGTTTGATTCCTTGTGATTCATACCCGTACAGATACATCCTTAGAGATGATCTGGGATGTATTTTAGTTAGAGATCATAATGACATGTATTACATTGACCTGTACAGATACACCATCTTCAGCTGATCTGGGATCAGTTTATTAGAGATCATAATGAATAGTATTACATAGAAAGGACAGGGGGGGACCGTACAGATACACCATCTTAGAGCTGATCTGGGATCAGTTTATTAGAGATCATAATGAATAGTATTACATAGAAAGGACAGGGGGGGACCGTACAGATACACCATCTTAGAGCTGATCTGGGATCAGTTTATTAGAGATCATAGTGTATAGTATTACATAGAAATGACGGAGGGGGCTGGTCCTAGATCACACTGTGACATAGTAGACTGATTTTGACCAGGGCTCTGATAGGTTCCATAACATCTGACCTGTGTTTCCTGCTTGAACCAAGGGGACTCCCTCACCTACCACAGCGGTATGAAGTTCTCCACCTTCGACCGAGACCAGGGCACCAAGTGTGCGGTCAGCGCGGTCGGAGGTTATTGGTACGACGCGTGCTACTTCTCAAACCCAAACGGTCTTTATACGTGGGGATTGAACTCACAGATTGGAGTCAACTGGAGGGGATGGAAGACCTTCTACTCTGTGAAAGCCATATCCTTCAAGATTAGGCCTGTGAACCTGTGAAGGTCCTTCACAAAGTCCTTGAGTTAAAACATTGGTTATATGAACTGTATATTGTCCCTTCAAAAATGCTCGATTGGAAGATGTGGTGTTTTCATTCTATGCACAGTGTAACATTGATCTCAGTCAGTTGTCCTAGAAAACTAAAAAACTGTCGCGTGAAAAATGCTCCTTTTCATGTAGCTCATATTCTGTTAAACCCAAATCGTGTTGTTGACTCGTTCCTATACTGGTATTTGTGTCTGGGGCGGTTGTGGTGCCCATATTACCGCCACAGCGGCAGTCATGAGTCAAGACCACAGTCACATTCTGCTGAGTCAACTTCCATCTCCTTTAATTAACTCTGAACATGGCTGTTACACCCAACTGACTACACACCAATCAGGTCACTAATGGCCTGGTCCTTGGTAGAACCCAACTGACTACACACCAATCAGGTCCTAACGGTCTGGTCCTTGGTAGAACCCAACTGACTACTAACTGACTATACTGTGTCCCAGAGCAACAGTACACACAATCAGGTACTAACTGTGTCAGAGCAACAGTCAGGTACTAACAGAGGCCTGTCCTTCCCAGAGGTAGAAACCAACTGACTACACACCACATGACACACTGTCTATACTGGTCAACTAACACCAACTGTACTATACTGGTCCTGGTGAAGTAGACTAACACCAACTGATGGTCTGTCCCAGAGCAACAGTAACACCACACACACACCACTGTACTATACTGTGTCCCCAGAAGCAACTGAGTAACACACCAACAGGTCCTAACACTGTCTGGTCCTGGTGCAACAGTAACAGAACCCAACTGACTGTGTCCCAGAGCAACAGCACCAATGTCCCAGAGGTAAGACACCACACAACACTGTACTAATGGTCTGGTCCTACTGTGTAGAACCCAACTGACTACACAGAGCAATCAGTAACACAACGGTCTATACTGTGTCCCAGACCCAACTGACTACACACCACACACTAATGTACTATCTGGTCCTTGGTAAGAACCCTAACTGACTACACACACACACTGTACTAACGGTCTGGTCCCAGAACCCAACTGTAACACAACTGTCCTAACTGGTCCTTGCAACAGTAAACCACCACACACTGTAGGTCACTAACGGTCTGGTCCTCTCAACTGTATCCCAGAGAAACAGTACTACCACCAATCAGGTACTAATGGTCCCTGGTCAACAGTAACACCCAACAGAACCCAACTGCAACTAACACACCACCAACTATACTGTGTCCCAGGTCACTAACGGTCCTTGGTGGTCAGGTCACTTGTGGTAGAACCCAACTGACTATGCACAATCACTCCTAATATACTGGTCCCAGAGAACCCAACTGACTACACACCAATCAGGTCACTAACGGTCTGGTCCTTGGTAGTAACTGACTACACACCAATCAGGTCCTAACTGGCCTGGTCCAGTAGAACCCAACTGACTACGCACCAATCAGGTCACTAACACACACTGGTCCTTGGTAGAACCCAACTGACTACGCACCAATCACTGGTCCTAACGGTCTGGTCCTTGGTAGAACCCTAACACACCAATCAGGTCACTAACTGGTCCTTGGTAGAACCCACTGACTATACACCAATCAGGTCACTAACGGCACTGGTCCTGGTCAGGTACACACCACAGGTCACTAACGGTCTGGTCCTTGGTAGAACCCAACTGACTACACACTGTCACTAATCAGGTCAACTAACACAATGGTACTGGTCCTTGGTAGAACAGTGACTACACACCAACTGTCACTAACGGTCTGGTCCCAGTAGAACCCAACTGACTACGCACCAATCAGGTCCTAATGGTCTGGTCCTTGGTAGAACCCAACTGACTACACACCAATCAGGTCACTGTCTGTCCCAGAACCCAACTGACTACACACAATCAGGTCCTAATGCAACAGTAACACACACTGTACTATACTGTGTCCCAAGCAACAGTAACACACAGGTACTATACTGGTCCCAGGTAGAACCCAACTGACTACGCACCAATCAGGTCCTAACTGGTCCTGCAACAGTCACACTTGGTAGAACTGTGTCCCAGAGCAACAGTAACAACTGACTACAGAGCACCAATCAGGTCCTAACTGTGTCCCAGAAGCAACTACACACCAATCAGGTGTACTATACTGGTCCCAGGCAACAGTAACCCAACTGACTATACTGTGTCCCAAGCAGGTCAGTAACACACTGTCCTGTGTCCCAGAACCCAACTGAGTAACACACCAATCAGGTCCTATACTGTCTGTCCCAGAACCCAACTGACTACACACCAACAGGTCACTAACTGTGTCCCAGAACCCAACTGAGTAACACCAATCACACTATACTGGTACTGTGTCCCTTGCAACAGTACACACCAATCATCACTAACGGTCTGTCCTTGGTAGAAGCAACTGACTACACACACTGTACTAACGGTGTCCCAGAACCCAACTGAGTACACACACAATCAGGTCACTAACTGGTCCCTGGTCCTTGGTAGAACCCAACTGACTACAGAGCAACACCAATCTATACTGGTCCCAGAGCAACAGTAACACCACACACAACAGGTACTAACTGGTCGGGTCCTGCAACAGTAACACACACCTATACTGGTCCCAGAGAACAGTAACCAACTGACTACTGTGTCCCAGAGCAACACCAATCAGGTCCCAGAGCAACAGTACACTGGTCTGGTCCTTGCAACAGTAGAACTGACACAACTGTACTACTGCCTGGTCCCAGAGCAACAGTAAATCACTGACTATACTGTGTCCCAGAGCAACAGTCCTATACTGTGTCCCAGAGAACCCAACTGACTGTGTACAACAGTAACCAATACTATACTGGTCCCAGAGCAACACTACACACCAACAGGCCTGGTCCTTGCAACCCAGTAAGAACCCACACTGACTGTGTCCCAGAGCAACGCACCAATCAGGTCACTAACGGTCTGGTCCTTGGTAGAACCCAACTGACTACGCACCAATCAGGTCACTAACGGTCTGGTCCTTGGTAGAACCCAAGAACCCAACTGTCCTATACTGTGTCCTTGGTAGAACCCAACTGACTACACACCAATCAGGTCCTAACGGCAACTTGGTAGAACCCAACACCACACACCAATCAGGTCACACACTGGTCTGGTCCTTGGTAGAACCCAACTGACTACACACCAATCAGGTCACTAACGGCCTGGTCCTTGGTAGAACACACCAACTGTCACTATACTGTGTCCCAGAAGCAACTGACACACAATCAGGTCACTAACTGGTCCCTGGTAGAACCCACTGACACACTGTGTCCCACTGTAACACACCTATACTGGTAGCAACCCACCACTGTACTATACTGTGTCCCAGAGCAACAGTAACACACACTGTACTATACTGTGTCCCAGAGCAACAGTAACGGCCTGGTCCTTGGTAACACCACACACACACACTGTACTAACTGTGTCCCAGAGCAACAGTAACACACCACACACACTGTACTATACTGTGTCCCAGAGGTAGACACACCACACACACAGTACTATACTGGTAGAACCACAACTGTACTATACTGTGTCCCAGACACACCAATCAGGTCAACTGACTACACAACTGGTCTGTGTCCTTGGTAGAACCCAACTGACACACACCAATCAGGCACTACACTGTACTATACTGGTCCCAGAGCAACAGTAACACCACACACTGACTACACTGTACTATACTGTGTCCCAGAGAGCAACAGTCCCAGAGCAACAACACACACACACACTGTACTATACTGTGTCCCAGAGCAACAGTAACACACTGTACTATACTGTGTCCCAGAGCAACAGTAACACACACACTATACTATACTGTGTCCCAGAGCAACAGTAACACACACACACACACACTGTACTATACTGTGTCCCAGAGCAACAGTAACACACACTGTACTATACTGTGTCCCAGAGCAACAGTACCACACACACTGTACTATACTGTGTCCCAGAGCAACAGTACACACACTGTACTATACTGTGTCCCAGAGCAACAGTAACACACCTGTACACAGACACAGTACACACTGTACTATACTGTGTCCCAGAGCAACAGTAACACACCACACTGTGTCCCAGAGCAACACACACTGTACTATACTGTGTCCCAGAGCAACAGTCAAAACACACCAAAGACACACACACACAACTATGACTGTGTCCCAGAGCAACAGTAACAACATGTACTATACTGTGTCCCAGAGCAACAGCTTCTCCATGAAGTACTGTGTCCCAGAGAACACCATGTCCAGAACACTGTACTATACTGTGTGAGCAACATTAACACCTGGATCAAAACACTAGATACTGGTCCCAGAGCACAGTAACACACACTGTAAAATACTGTGTCCCAGAGCAACAGTAAACAACTTGTACAAAACACACACTGTACTATACTGTGTCCCAGAGCAACCTTAAAACACCACACACACTGTACTATACTGTGTCCCAGAGCAACAGTAACACACACACACACACTGTACTATACTGTGTCCCAGAGCAACAGTAAACACACACACTATACTATACTTGTCCCAGAGCAACAGTTAACCACACACACTGTAGGATACTGTGTCCCAGAGCAACAGTAACACACCAACACACACTGTACTATACTGTGTCCCAGAGCAACAGTAACACACCACACACACTGTACTATACTGTGTCCCAGAGCAACAGTAACACACACACTGTACTATATTGTGTCCCAGAGCAACAGTAAAACCACAGAGACACTGTACTATACTGTGTCCCAGAGCAACAGTAACACACCACACACACTGTACTATACTGTGTCCCAGAGCAACAGTAACACCCGGGCCACACACTGGTACTTACAGTGTCCCAGAGCAACAGTAACACACACACTGTACTATACTGTGTCCCAGAGCAACAGTAACCTCACACTGTACTATACTGTGTCCCAGAGCAACAGTAACACACCCACACACACACTGTTATACTGTGTCCCAAAGCAACAGTAACACACTACAATAAGTCAACAGTAACACACACTGTGGCTATTGGTCCCAGGCAATGTAAGGGAGGTTTACACTGTGTCCCAGAGCACACACACAGTACTATACTGTGTCCCAGAGCAACAGTAACACTTTCCACCATACACACCACACACACAGTACTATACTGTGTCCCAGAGCAACAGTAACACACACACTGGTACTATACTGTGTCCCAGAGCAACAGTAACACACCACACACACACTGTACTATATTGTGTCCCAGAGCAACAGTAACACAAGAGAACACACACACTGTACTATACTGTGTCCCAGAGCAACAGTAACACACCCACAGTAGGACACTGTACTATACTGTGTCCCAGAGCAAAGTAACACACCACACACACACTGTACTATACTGTGTCCCAGAGAACAGTAACCCTTCCAAGTACACTGTCAGGAAGTACTCACACCCTTCAGGAAGTACCACACCCTTCAGGCCTCTGACCCTGGTCAGGGGTGCTGACAGCTTCCCTTCGGAGTAAACAACATGTCACCCTGTTCAGGAAGGCTCACAGCCCTCCATGAAGTACGTGGAGAACATCCATGTCCAGAAACACGACCCTTCAGGAAGTCCTTAAAACACCCTGGATCAAAAAACACGGAGAGAGGTCAGAGGTCACACCCTTCAAAAAGTACTCACACCCTTCAGGAAGTACTCAAACCCTTGGAAAAACACAGAGGTCAGAGGTCAGACCTAAAACACCCTGGATCAAAAACTTCAGAGAGAGGCTCAGAGGTCAGGCCTTAATACACCCTTCAGGAAAAACACCCTTCAGGAAGTCACACCCTTCGGAAGTGCTCAGAGGTCAGGAAGTACTCACACCCTGGATCAAAAAACACGGAGAGAGGTCAGGAGGTCAGACCTAAAACACCTTGGATCAAAAAACACAGAGGTCAGAGGTCAGACCTAAAACACCCTGGATCAAAAAACACAGAGAGAGGTCAGAGGTCAGGCCTTCAGGACACCCTGGATCAAAAAACACGGAGAGAGGTCAGAGGTCAGGCCTTAATACACCCTGGATCAAAAACACGGAGAGAGGTCAGAGGTCAGGCCTTAATACACCCTGGATCAAAAACACGGAGAGAGGTCAGAGGTCAGGCCTTAAACACCCTTCACAAAGTGACAGTAACAGATGAGCGTAACAAAAAAAAAATAACGAGACATTGGATCACCTGCCGCAGGAAGTATTATACCATTACAGGAAAAGTGAGGATCAAAAACTTCAGAGAGAGGTCAGAGGTCAGACCTAAACCCTTCAGAAAGTCCTACACACCCTTCAGGAAGTACTCACATGGACCTTCAGGAAGTACTCACACCCTTCAGGAAGTAAACACCAGAGAGAAACGCTCTACTGTAATAAGTCTAGGTGACTATTGGCTGGTCCTCAAGTACTCATCACCCTTCAGGAAGTACCCAGGTCACCCTGGTTTCAGGAAAACTCAAAGAGAAACGCTCACTGTAATTCTAGGTGGCTATTGGCTTTGGTCCTTCAGGAAGATGGAATGGAGGAAGTACTCACACCCTTGGTTTACAGTAACCCTCAGAGAGAAACGCTCACCCTTCAGGAAGTACTGGTTTTTGGTCCTCAGGAAGTATGGAACCCTTCAGGAAGTACCACACCTGGTTTACAGTAAACTCAAAGAGACACCCTTCTGTAAAAGTCTAGGTGACACCCTCAGGGAGATGGAATTCAGGAAGTACTCAGGCTTTCCAGTAGACACCCTTCAGGAAGTACTCACACCCTCCTCAGGAAGTACCCTTCAGGAAGTACTCACACCCTTCAGGAAGTACTCACACCCTTCAGGAAGTACTCACCCTTCAGGAAGTGCTCACACCCTTCAGGAAGTGCTCACACCCCTTCAGGAAGTACTCACACCCTTCAGGAAGTACTCACCCTTCAGGAAGACACCCTTCAGGAAGTACTCACACCCTTCAGGAAGTACTCACACCCTTCAGGAAGTACTCACACCCTTCAGGAAGTACTCACACCCTTCAGGAAGTACTCACACCCTTCAGGAAGTACTCACCCTTCAGGAAGTACTCACACCCTTCAGGAAGTACTCACACCCTTCAGGAAGTACTCACACCCTTCAGGAAGTACTCACACCCTTCAGGAAGTACTCAGGAACACCCTTCAGGAAGTACTCACACCCTTCAGGAAGTACTCACACCCCTTCAGGAAGTACTCACACCCTTCAGGAAGTACTCACACCCTTCAGGAAGTACTTTTTGATTATTTTTTTTTACTCAACATTCAGGAAGTACTCCACAGGATATCTTCAGGAAGTACTCAACAGTTTTCAGTTAGTACTCACACCCTTCAGGAAAAGGCTCACACCCTTCAGGAAGTACTCACACCCTTCAGGAAGTACTCAAATCAGTTCAGGAAGTACAACACCCTTCAGGAAGTAATCACACCCTTCAGGAAGTTCACACCCTTCAGGAAGTACTAACACACCCTTCAGGAACCCTTCAGGTGTACTCACACCCTTCATACTCTGTACCCACACCCTTCAGGAAGTATCTGTCAGGAAGTCACCCTTCAGGAAGTACCCACACCCTTCAGGAAGTACCTCATCCCTTCAGGAAGTACATACATTATCTTCAGGAAGTACTCTCACACCCTTCAGGAAGTACTACACCCTATCTGTGAGGTCCCTCGTCACCTGTCAGGAACACATACAATTTCAGGAAGTCCCTCGTCTCTGTACCCCCACACATACAATTATCTGTGAGGTCCCTCATCTCTGTACAGACATTTTAAATCTGGAGGTCCTCATTGTACCCCCCACACATTTTTATCGGTCACTGATCTTCATCTCTGTACCCCAAAGTGGAATTTATTTTGAGGTTATTTTTTTAATACAAATGAATTCATAATGAAAAGGTCCTCGATAATCTCTGTAGCCCCCAGTCATACAAGTATCTTCATGGATTCCCCTGTCTTGTTTATGGTTTAAACAGCCTACAATACAATCTGTGAGGTCCTCATCTCTGTACCCCCACACAGTACACATTATCTGTGAGGTCCCTGTCTCTGTACCCCCACACATACAATTATCTGTGAGGTCCATCATCTCTGTACCCCCCACATACAATTATCTGTGAGGTCCCTCGTCTCTGTACCCCCACACATACAATTATCTGTGAGGTCCCTCTGTCTCAATTATCTGTGAGGTCCCCCTCTGTACCCCATACAATTATCTGTGAGGTCCCTCATCTCTGTACCCCCCACACATACAATTATCTGTGAGGTCCCTCATCTCTGTACCCCCACACATACAATTATCTGTGAGGTCCCTCATCTCTGTACCCCCACACATACAATTATCTGTGAGGTCCCTCATCTCTGTACCCCCACACATACAATTATCTGTGAGGTCCCTCGTCTCTGTACCCCCACACATACAATTATCTGTGAGGTCCCTCATCTCTGTACCCCCACACATACAATTATCTGTGAGGTCCCTCGTCTCTGTACCCCATACATCATACAATTATCTGTAAGGTCCCTCATCTCTGTACCCCCACACATACAATTATCTGTGAGGTCCCTCGTCTCTGTACCCCCACACATACAATTATCTGTGAGGTCCCTCGGTCGAGGAGAGAATTCTCAAAACACAGATTCAACCACAAAGACAGGGAGGTTTGCGTTGCAAAGAAGGGCACCTATTGGTAGATGGGTAAAAAATCAAATAAAAAGCAGATATTGAATATCTGTTAGAGCATGGTGTAGTTACTACACTATGGATGGTGTATCAATACACCCAGTCACTACAACGATACAGGCATCCTTAACTCAGTTGCCGGAGAGGAAAGAAACCGCTCAGGGATTTCACCATGAGGCCAATGGTGACTTTAAAACAGTTACAGAGTGTAATGTCTGTGATAGTAACTGAGGATGGATTAACATTGTAGTTACTCCACAATAGTAATCTATAAAACAGAATGGAAAGAAAGATGCCTGCACAGAATAACAAATATTCCAAAACATGCTTCCTGTTTACAACAAGACACTAAAGTAAAACTGCAAAAGAAATTGGCAAAGCAATTAACTTTCTGTCCTGAATACAACGTGTTATGTTTGGGGCAAATCCAATACAACACTGAGCACTACTCTCCATATTGTCTAGTTTAGTGGTGGCTGGATCATGTTATGGCTGAACACAGGCAAAATCCTAGAGAAACCCTGGTTCAGTCTGCTTTCCACCAGACACTGGGAGATGAATTCCCCTTTTCAGCAGGACAATAACCTGGTTCAGTCTGCTTTCCACCAGACACTGGGAGATGAATTCACCTTTTCAGCAGGACAATAACCTGGTTCAGTCTGCTTTCCACCAGACACTGGGAGATGAATTCACCTTTCAGCAGGACAATAACCTGGTTCAGTCTGCTTTCCACCAGACACTGGGAGATGAATTCACCTTTCAGCAGGACAATAACCTGGTTCAGTCTGCTTTCCACCAGAGACTGGGAGATGAATTCACCTTTCAGCAGGACAATAACCTGGTTCAGTCTGCTTTCCACCAGACACTGGGAGATGAATTCACCTTTCAGCAGGACAATAACCTGGTTCAGTCTGCTTTCCACCAGACACTGGGAGATGAATTCACCTTTTCAGCAGGACAATAACCTGGTTCAGTCTGCTTTCCACCAGACACTGGGAGATGAATTCACCTTTCAGCAGGACAATAACCTGGTTCAGTCTGCTTTCCACCAGACACTGGGAGATGAATTCAGCCTTTCAGCAGGACAATAACCTGGTTCAGTCTGCTTTCCACCAGACACTGGGAGAGAGATTCCCCTTTTCAGCAGGACAATAACCTGGTTCAGTCTGCTTTCCACCAGACACTGGGAGATGAATTCACCTTTCAGCAGGACAATAACCTGGTTCAGTCTGCTTTCCACCAGACACTGGTAGATGAATTCCCCTTTTCAGCAGGACAATAATCTGGTTCAGTCTGCTTTCCACCAGACACTGGGAGATGAATTCACCTTTCAGCAGGACAATAACCTGGTTCAGTCTGCTTTCCACCAGACACTGGGAGATGAATTCACCTTTCAGCAGGACAATAACCTGGTTCAGTCTGCTTTCCACCAGACACTGGGAGACGAATTCACCTTTCAGCAGGACAATAACCTGGTTCAGTCTGCTTTCCACCAGACACTGGGAGATGAATTCACCTTTTCAGCAGGACAATAACCTGGTTCAGTCTGCTTTCCACCAGACACTGGGAGATGAATTCACCTTTCAGCAGGACAATAACCTGGTTCAGTCTGCTTTCCACCAGACACTGGGAGATGAATTCACCTTTCAGCAGGACAATAACCTGGTTCAGTCTGCTTTCCACCAGACACTGGGAGATGAATTCACCTTTCAGCAGGACAATAACCTGGTTCAGTCTGCTTTCCACCAGACACTGGGAGATGAATTCACCTTTCAGCAGGACAATAACCTAAAACCTCTACGGCAAGATCTGAACATGTCTGTCCAGCAATGATCAACAACCATCTTGACAGAGCTTGAAGAATTAAAAAAAGAATTGCAAATATTGTACAATCCAGGTTTGCAAAGCTCTTAGAGACGTACCCAGAAAGACTCACAGCTCTTAGAGACGTACCCAGAAAGACTCACAGCTCTTAGAGACTTACCCAGAAAGACTCACAGCTCTTAGAGACTTACCCAGAAAGACTCACAGCTCTTAGAGACTTACCCAGAAAGACTCACAGCTCTTAGAGACTTACCCAGAAAGACTCACAGCTCTTAGAGACTTACCCAGAAAGACTCACAGCTCTTAGAGACGTACCCAGAAAGACTCACAGCTCTTAGAGACGTACCCAGAAAGACTCACAGCTCTTAGAGACGTACCCAGAAAGACTCACAGCTCTTAGAGACGTACCCAGAAAGACTCACAGCTCTTAGAGACGTACCCAGAAAGACTCACAGCTCTTAGAGACTTACCCAGAAAGACTCACAGCTCTTAGAGACTTACCCAGAAAGACTCACAGCTCTTAGATACTTACCCAGAAAGACTCACAGCTCTTAGAGACTTACCCAGAAAGACTCACAGCTCTTAGAGACTTACCCAGAAAGACTCATAGCTCTTAGAGACTTACCCAGAAAGACTCACAGCTCTTAGAGACTTACCCAGAAAGACTCACAGCTGTAATCACTCTTAGAGACTTACCCAGAAAGACTCACAGCTCTTAGAGACTTACCCAGAAAGACTCACAGCTGTAATCACTATTAGAGACTTACCCAGAAAGACTCACAGCTGTAATCACTATTAGACTTACCCAGAAAGACTCACAGCTGTAATCACTCTTAGAGACTTACCCAGAAAGACTCACAGCTCTTAGAGACTTACCCAGAAAGACTCACAGCTCTTAGAGACTTACCCAGAAAGACTCACAGCTCTTAGAGACTTACCCAGAAAGACTCACAGCTCTTAGAGACTTACCCAGAAAGACTCACAGCTGTAATCACTATTAGAGACTTACCCAGAAAGACTCACAGCTGTAATCACTATTAGAGACTTACCCAGAAAGACTCACAGCTGTAATCACTATTAGAGACTTACCCAGAAAGACTCACAGCTGTAATCACTATTAGACTTACCCAGAAAGACTCACAGCTGTAATCACTATTAGAGACTTACCCAGAAAGACTCACGGCTGTAATCACTATTAGAGACTTACCCAGAAAGACTCACAGCTGTAATCACTATTAGAGACTTACCCAGAAAGACTCACAGCTGTAATCACTATTAGAGACTTACCCAGAAAGACTCACAGCTGTAATCACTATTAGACTAACCCAGAAAGACTCACCGCTGTAATCACTGCTAAAGGTGATTCTAACGTATCGACTCAGGGGGATAAATAATTATCTAATCAAGATATACAAGTGCTTTACAAATATGTTAGAATTTGTTAAGCACTTTGACAGCGCAATTTGTGTAGATCGTTGACAACAAAATGACAACAGAATCCATTTTAATCCCACTTCCACGACAAAATGACAACAGAATCCATTTTAATCCCACTTCCACAACAAAATGACAACAGAATCCATTTTAATCCCACTTCCACGACAAAATGACAACAGAATCCATTTTAATCCCACTTCCACGACAAAATGACAACAGAATCCATTTTAATCCCACTTCCACGACAAAATGACAACAGAATCCATTTTAATCCCACTTCCACAACAAAATGACAACAGAATCCATTTTAATCCCACTTCCACAACAAAATGACAACAGAATCCATTTTAATCCCACTTCCACGACAAAATGACAACAGAATCCATTTTAATCCCACTTCCACAACAAAATGTGGAAAAAGTCCAGGAGTGTGAATACTTCCTGAAGGCTCTGTATATTGTGCACTACTTTTGACCAGAGCCCATAGACTCAGTAGTTTCCATTCCATGTAGTTTCACTGGTGCACTATATAGGCAATAGGGCTACCATTTCGGAGACAGACAGGGTTCTTCTCTAATGGAAGGAAGCAGCTTCTGACACAAAATGGCCATTCAGTTTAAACTGCTCATTCAGAGAAACACATTCCTCCATGCCATTTCATTACAGTGAGATTCAATTCAGTGTAAGTCAATCTACTGAAGCGCTGTCTGGCTTTGATTGCTTCAATTTTGGAAATTCATTATTATTGACAAATAACATGGTGTCAAAAAGATCGCATTTGGTTTAAATAACTTGTATTTATGTGTGTACATTATTCAAAGACAATCTCGTGAACTCTTAATGCTGACACCATAAATGCTGAAACTGAAGCCTTTGTTCCTCTCAGACGAGTCTAGTTTCTACAGACAGAACGAAAGGGAACTGAAATACATTTCCTGATCCTGATTTTAAATTTTTTTTAATTCTACCTTTATTTAACGAGGCAAGTCAGTTAAGAACAAACGATTACATTTACAATGGTGGGCCTCCCCCGGCCGACACTGAGCCAATGGTGGGCCTCCCCCGGCCGACACTGAGCCAATGGTGGGCCTCCCCCGGCCGACACTGAGCCAATGGTGGGCCTCCCCCGGCCGACACTGAGCCAATGGTGGGCCTCCCCCGGCCGACACTGAGCCAATGGTGGGCCTCCCCGGCCGACACTGAGCCAATGGTGGGCCTCCCCGGCCGACACTGAGCCAATGGTGGGCCTCCCCCGGCCGACACTGAGCCAATGGTGGGCCTCCCCCGGCCGACACTGAGCCAATGGTGGGCCTCCCCCGGCCGACACTGAGCCAATGGTGGGCCTCCCCCGGCCGACACTGAGCCAATGGTGGGCCTCCCCCGGCCGACACTGAGCCAATGGTGGGCCTCCCCCGGCCGACACTGAGCCAATGGTGGGCCTCCCCCGGCCGACACTGAGCCAATGGTGGGCCTCCCCCGGCCGACACTGAGCCAATGGTGGGCCTCCCCCGGCCGACACTGAGCCAATGGTGGGCCTCCCCCGGCCGACACTGAGCCAATGGTGGGCCTCCCCCGGCCGACACTGAGCCAATGGTGGGCCTCCCCCGGCCGACACTGAGCCAATGGTGGGCCTCCCCCGGCCGACACTGAGCCAATGGTGGGCCTCCCCCGGCCAACACTGAGCCAATGGTGGGCCTCCCCCGGCCAACACTGAGCCAATGGTGGGCCTCCCCCGGCCAAACCAGGACGACACTGAGCCAATGGTGCGCCTCCCTATGTGACTCCCAAATCACAGCCGCTTGCGATTCAGCCTGGATTGGAACCAGGGTGTCTGTAGTGACGCCTCTAGTACTGAGATGCAGTGCCTTAGACCGCTGAACCAGGGTCTGTAGTGACGCCTCTAGTACTGAGATGCAGTGCCTTAGACCGCTGAACCAGGGTCTGTAGTGACGCCTCTAGTACTGAGATGCAGTGCCTTAGACCGCTGAACCAGGGTCTGTAGTGACGCCTCTAGTACTGAGATGCAGTGCCTTAGACCGCTGAACCAGGGTCTGTAGTGACGCCTCTAGTACTGAGATGCAGTGCCTTAGACCGCTGAACCAGGGTCTGTAGTGACGCCTCTAATACTGAGATGCAGTGCCTTAGACCTCTGAACCAGGGTCTGTAGTGACGCCTCTAGTACTGAGATGCAGTGTCTTAGACCGCTGAACCAGGGTCTGTAGTGACGCCTCTAGTACTGAGATGCAGTGTCTTAGACCGCTGAACCAGGGTCTGTAGTGACGCCTCTAGTACTGAGATGCAGTGCCTTAGACCGCTGAACCAGGGTCTGTAGTGACGCCTCTAGCACTGAGATGCAGTGCCTTAGACAGCTGAACCAGGGTCTGTAGTGACGCCTCTAGTACTGAGATGCAGTGCCTTAGACCGCTGAACCAGGGTCTGTAGTGACGCCTCTAGTACTGAGATGCAGTGCCTTAGACCGCTGAACCAGGGTCTGTAGTGACGCCTCTAGTACTGAGATGCAGTGCCTTAGACCGCTGAACCAGGGTCTGTAGTGACGCCTCTAGTACTGAGATGCAGTGCCTTAGACCGCTGAACCAGGGTCTGTAGTGACGCCTCTAGTACTGAGATGCAGTGCCTTAGACCGCTGAACCAGGGTCTGTAGTGACGTCTCTAGTACTGAGATGCAGTGTCTTAGACCGCTGAACCAGGGTCTGTAGTGACGCCTCTAGTACTGAGATGCAGTGCCTTAGACCGCTGAACCAGGGTCTGTAGTGACGTCTCTAGTACTGAGATGCAGTGTCTTAGACCGCTGAACCAGGGTCTGTAGTGACGCCTCTAGTACTGAGATGCAGTGCCTTAGACCGCTGAACCAGGGTCTGTAGTGACGCCTCTAGTACTGAGATGCAGTGCCTTAGACCGCTGAACCAGGGTCTGTAGTGACGCCTCTAGTACTGAGATGCAGTGCCTTAGACCGCTGCGCCACCCGGGAGCCCCAACACACACAATCTGACAGCGCTGCTGAACATTCCCCACCAGAGTACAGAATGCAGCCAGCATATCACATCTACCTGGGAGGCTGAGCAAACAGACACTTCAGCAGTTATATGAACCTCCTGCCAAGCGGACACTGCTTCCAGGAAATCTCCTCATCAACAACTTCTCCCCCTGACAGAGACTCAGGCTACTGAGGATAGTCACACACACACCAGTACACAGGCTAGTCATCAGGATAGTCACACACACACAGGCTAGTCACACACACACACACACAGGCTAGTCACACACACAGGCTAGTCACACACACACACACAGGCTAGTCACACACACACACACACACACACACACACACACACACACACACACGACTCACCCACCACCCGACTGCTTCCATGAGCAACAAGAGCTCACGGGTCTTGCCTCCCGAGTGGCGCAGTGCTTGCGGTGTCACTACAGCCCCGGGTTCGATCCCAGGCTGTGTCACAGCCGGCCGTGACCGGGAGACCTATGAGGCGACGCACAATTGGCCCAGCGTCGTCCCGGTTAGGGGAGGGTTTGGCCCAGCGTTGTCCCGGTTAGGGGAGGGTTTGGCCCAGCGTTGTCCGGGTTAGGGGAGGGTTTGGTCCAGCGTCGTCCAGGTTAGAAGGTTTGGCCCAGCGTTGTCCAGGTTAGAAGGTTTGGCCCAGCGTTGTCCAGGTTAGGGGAGGGTTTGACCGGCCAGGATATCCTTGTCGCATCGCGCTCTAGCGACTCCTTGTGGCGGGCCGGGCACCTGCAAGCTGACCCCGTCATTGGATGGTGTTTCCTCCGACACATTGGTGCGGCTGGTTTCCGGGTGAAGCGAACAGCGTGTCAAGAAGCAGTGTGGCTTGGCAGGGTCGTGTATCGGAGGACGCACGGCTCTCGACCTCCGCATCTCCAGAGTCCGTAGGGGAGTTGCAGCGATGGGACAAGACTAACTACCAGATATCACCAGATTGTGGGCAAAAGGGGTAAAAGGTTTTTAAATGTATATATTTCTCACGGTCTCACTTCAGAACACTTGTCCATAAACTTCAAAACTCGATGGTTAAGTTCAGGAATTAATTTTGACTGTTTATGGTTAAGGTTTGGAAGAGTCTCCCCAACCACAACACCTAGCTAACCAGCCAAGGGCCCAGGAGAGGGAGAGTCAGGAAGTGAAACACTGAGCTTTAACTTCGCTGGGTAATAGAGCGTGGAGAGAGAAAGTATGTAGAGACCCTGCCATCCCTCGTTGTCACAACAGAACCTCTACCCTGCCATCCCTTGTTGTCACAACAGAACCTCTACCCTGCCATCCCTTGTTGTGTCACAACAGAACCTCTACCCTGCCATCCCTCGTTGTCACAACAGAACCTCTACCCTGCCATCCCTCGTTGTCACAACAGAACCTCTACCCTGCCATCCCTTGTTGTCACAACAGAACCTCTACCCTGCCATCCCTTGTTGTCACAACAGAACCTCTACCCTGCCATCCCTCGTTGTGTCACAACAGAACCTCTACCCTGCCATCCCTCGTTGTGTCACAACAGAACCTCTACCCTGCCATCCCTCGTTGTCACAACAGAACCTCTACCCTGCCATCCCTTGTCACAACAGAACCTCTACCCTGCCATCCCTCGTTGTGTCACAACAGAACCTCTACCCTGCCATCCCTCGTTGTGTCACAACAGAACCTCTACCCTGCCATCCCTCGTTGTCACAACAGAACCTCTACCCTGCCATCCCTCGTTGTCACAACAGAACCTCTACCCTGCCATCCCTCGTTGTCACAACAGAACCTCTACCCTGCCATCCCTTGTTGTCACAACAGAACCTCTACCCTGCCATCCGTCGTTGTGTCACAACAGAACCTCTACCCTGCCATCCCTCGTTGTCACAACAGAACCTCTACCCTGCCATCCCTCGTTGTGTCACAACAGAACCTCTACCCTGCCATCCCTCGTTGTCAACAGAACCTCTACCCTGCCATCCCTCGTTGTCAACAGAACCTCTACCCTGCCATCCCTCGTTGTCACAACATAACCTCTACCCTGCCATCCCTCGTTGTCAACAGAACCTCTACCCTGCCATCCCTTGTTGTTACAACAGAACCTCTACCCTGCCATCCCTTGTTGTCACAACAGAACCTCTACCCTGCCATCCCTTGTTGTCACAACAGAACCTCTACCCTGACATCCCTTGTTGTCACAACAGAACCTCTACCCTGACATCCCTTGTTGTCACAACAGAACCTCTACCCTACCATCCCTCGTTGTCACAACAGAACCTCTACCCTGCCATCCCTCGTTGTCACAACAGAACCTCTACCCTGCCATCCCTTGTTGTCACAACAGAACCTCTACCCTGCCATCCCTTCATGTCACAACAGAACCTCTACCCTGCCATCCCTCGTTGTCACAACAGAACCTCTACAACTCTTTCCCCCTGATGCTGATTGGAGGAGAGAATCACCACAGAGGTTTTGTTCATCACTGTGTGGCTCAGGCTCCGTGCCAAATGGCACCCTGTTCTTATCTAGAGCAAAAGGAGAGGAAGTGAGACGAGGTAGGAGAGAATAGGATGTCATGTTGGGACACGGCCCCGTGTCTCATCCTGAGCCTGGAGGAGGACAGAGGAGGACTCTGATTCCAGATCAATACCTCTTCCACACCAGAGGAACACAAGACTGGCTGGAAGTGACAGACACACTGCTGTCTGGCAGATAGTGAGACAATCCTGGAGACGACTGATGAGTTTGTCCTTGTCCTGCAGTGTTGTCCTCTGTTCTCCCCTCTATATCTGGCCCGTCATGAAAAACAAGGAGGGAGAGGAGTGGGAGAGAGAGGGGGGAGGGAGAGGAGTGGGAGAGAGAGGGAGGAGGGTGAGGAGTGGGAGAGAGAGAGGGAGGAGGGTGAGGAGTGAGAGAGAGAGGGAGGAGGGTGAGGAGTGAGAGAGAGAGAGAGAGAGAGGGGGGAGGGTGAGGAGTGGGAGAGAGAGAGAGGGGGGGGGTCCAGGATGCTGACAGCAGCAGGATTTGACCACTGATTTGTCCTCTGGACTCAACCATGAGCTCACCGTTTCTCCCTTCACAGCCTTCTCCACTCCCCTTACTACACAGGGAAGGGGAGAGGTGAGTTGGAAGGGAGGAGAGGGAGAGAGAGAGAGTGTGAGGAGGGAGGGAGGAGAGGGGGGGAGGGAGGAGAGAGGGGGAAGGTGAGAGGTGTGGAGGGAGAGAGAAGGGGGAGAGAGAGTGAGGAGAGGGGGAGGGAAGGTGAGAAGGGAGGAGAGGGGAGGGAGAGAGAAGGGGGAGAGAGAGTGAGGAGAGGGGGAGGGAAGGTGAGAAGGGAGGAGAGGGGGAGGGAGAGAGAAGCGAAAGGAGCAGGGCCTGTTTTCTACAACGTGGTGCAACACAGACACAGATACAAGAAGCCTCCTACCTAGAACAGTAGCCTTATGGAGCCTGGTATATAGTAGTACCACTATATAGGGAATAGGGCCCTGTGGCTACTGGGAGGCTAGTTGGTGGATGTAGAGCGAGTGGCTAGTTGGTGGATGTAGAGCGAGTGGCTACAGGGAGGCTAGTTGGTGGATGTAGAGCGAGTGGCTACCGGGAGGCTAGTTGGTGGATGTAGAGCGAGTGTTTACCGGGAGGCTAGTTGGTGGATGTAGAGCGAGTGGCTAGTTGGTGGATGTAGAGCGAGTGGCTACCGGGAGGCTAGTTGGTGGATGTAGAGCGAGTGTTTACCGGGAGGCTAGTTGGTGGATGTAGAGCGAGTGTTTACCGGGAGGCTAGTTGGTGGATGTAGAGCGAGTGGCTACCGGGAGGCTAGTTTGTGGATGTAGAGCGAGTGGCTGCCGGGAGGCTAGTTTGTGGATGTAGAGCGAGTGGCTACCGGGAGGCTAGTTGGTGGATGTAGAGGGAGTGGCTACCGGGAGGCTAGTTGGTGGATGCAGAGCGAGTGGCTACCGGGAGGCTAGTTGGTGGATGCAGAGCGAGTGGCTACCGGGAGGCTAGTTGGTGGATGCAGAGCGAGTGGCTACCGGGAGGCTAGTTGGTGGATGCAGAGCGAGTGGCTACCGGGAGGCTAGTTGGTGGATGCAGAGCGAGTGGCTACCGGGAGGCTAGTTGGTGGATGTAGAGCGAGTGGCTACCGGGAGGCTAGTTGGTGGATGCAGAGCGAGTGGCTACCGGGAGGCTAGTTGGTGGATGTAGAGCGAGTGGCTAGTTGGTGGATGTAGAGGGAGTGGCTAGTTGGTGGATGTAGAGGGAGTGGCTACCGGGAGGCTAGTTGGTGGATGCAGAGCGAGTGGCTACCGGGAGGCTAGTTGGTGGATGCAGAGCGAGTGGCTACCGGGAGGCTAGTTGGTGGATGTAGAGCGAGTGGCTACCGGGAGGCTAGTTGGTGGATGTAGAGCGAGTGGCTAGTTGGTGGATGTAGAGCGAGTGGCTACCGGGAGGCTAGTTGGTGGATGTAGAGTGAGTGGCTACCGGGAGGCTAGTTGGTGGATGTAGAGCGAGTGGCTACTGGGAGGCTAGTTGGTGGATGTAGAGCGAGTGGCTACCGGGAGGCTAGTTGGTGGATGTAGAGCGAGTGGCTAGTTGGTGGATGTAGAGCCAGTGGCTACTGGGAGGCTAGTTGGTGGATGTAGAGCCAGTGGCTACTGGGAGGCTAGTTGGTGGATGCAGAGCGAGTGGCTACCGGGAGGCTAGTTGGTGGATGTAGAGCGAGTGGCTAGTTGGTGGATGTAGAGCGAGTGGCTAGTTGGTGGATGTAGAGCGAGTGGCTAGTTGGTGGATGTAGAGCGAGTGGCTACTGGGAGGCTAGTTGGTGGATGTAGAGCGAGTGGCTACCGGGAGGCTAGTTGGTGGATGTAGAGCAAGTGGCTACCGGGAGGCTAGTTGGTGGATGTAGAGCGAGTGGCTACCGGGAGGCTAGTTGGTGGATGTAGAGGGAGTGGCTACCGGGAGGCTAGTTGGTGGATGTAGAGCCAGTGGCTACCGGGAGGCTAGTTGGTGGATGTAGAGCAAGTGGCTACTGGGAGGATAGTTGGTGGATGTAGAGGAGTGGCTACTGGGAGGCTAGTTGGTGGATGTAGAGGAGTGGCTACTGGGAGGCTAGTTGGTGGATGTAGAGCGAGTGGCTACTGGGAGGCTAGTTGGTGGATGTAGAGCGAGTGGCTACTGGGAGGCTAGTTGGTGGATGTAGAGCGAGTGGCTACTGGGAGGCTAGTTGGTGGATGTAGAGCGAGTGGCTACTGGGAGGCTAGTAGGTAGATGTAGAGCGAGTGGCTGCCGGGAGGCTAGTTGGTGGATGTAGAGCCAGTGGCTACCGGGAGGCTAGTTGGTGGATGTAGAGCAAGTGGCTACTGGGAGGATAGTTGGTGGATGTAGAGGGAGTGGCTACTGGGAGGCTAGTTGGTGGATGTAGAGGGAGTGGCTACTGGGAGGCTAGTTGGTGGATGTAGAGGGAGTGGCTACTGGGAGGCTAGTTGGTGGATGTAGAGCGAGTGGCTACCGGGAGGCTAGTTGGTGGATGTAGAGCCAGTGGCTACCGGGAGGCTAGTTGGTGGATGTAGAGCCAGTGGCTACCGGGAGGCTAGTTGGTGGATGTAGAGCAAGTGGCTACTGGGAGGATAGTTGGTGGATGTAGAGGGAGTGGCTACTGGGAGGCTAGTTGGTGGATGTAGAGGGAGTGGCTACTGGGAGGCTAGTTGGTGGATGTAGAGCGAGTGGCTACTGGGAGGCTAGTTGGTGGATGTAGAGCGAGTGGCTACTGGGAGGCTAGTTGGTGGATGTAGAGCGAGTGGCTACTGGGAGGCTAGTTGGTGGATGTAGAGCGAGTGGCTACTGGGAGGCTAGTTGGGATGTAGAGCGAGTGGCTACTGGGAGGCTAGTAGGTAGATGTAGAGCGAGTGGCTGCCGGGAGGCTAGTTGGTGGATGTAGAGCGAGTGGCTACCGGGAGGCTAGTTGGTGGATGTAGAGGAGTGGCTACTGGGAGGCTAGTTGGTGGATGCAGAGCGAGTGGCTAGTTGGTGGATGTAGAGCCAGTGGCTACTGGGAGGCTAGTTGGTGGATGTAGAGGGAGTGGCTACTGGGAGGCTAGTTGGTGGATGTAGAGCGAGTGGCTACTGGGAGGCTAGTAGGTAGACGTAGAGCCAGTGGCTACTGGGAGGCTAGTTGGTGGATGTAGAGCGAGTGGCTACTGGGAGGCTAGTTGGTGGATGTAGAGCGAGTGGCTACTGGGAGGCTAGTTGGTGGATGTAGAGCGAGTGGCTACTGGGAGGCTAGTTGGTGGATGTAGAGCGAGTGGCTACTGGGAGGCTAGTTGGTGGATGTAGAGCGAGTGGCTACTGGGAGGCTAGTTGGTGGATGTAGAGCGAGTGGCTACCGGGAGGCTAGTTGGTGGATGTAGAGCCAGTGGCTACCGGGAGGCTAGTTGGTGGATGTAGAGCCAGTGGCTACCGGGAGGCTAGTTGGTGGATGTAGAGCCAGTGGCTACTGGGAGGATAGTTGGTGGATGTAGAGGGAGTGGCTACTGGGAGGCTAGTTGGTGGATGTAGAGGGAGTGGCTACTGGGAGGCTAGTTGGTGGATGTAGAGCGAGTGGCTACTGGGAGGCTAGTTGGTGGATGTAGAGCGAGTGGCTACTGGGAGGCTAGTTGGTGGATGTAGAGCGAGTGGCTACTGGGAGGCTAGTTGGTGGATGTAGAGCGAGTGGCTACTGGGAGGCTAGTTGGTGGATGTAGAGCGAGTGGCTACTGGGAGGCTAGTTGGGATGTAGAGCGAGTGGCTACTGGGAGGCTAGTAGGTAGATGTAGAGCGAGTGGCTGCCGGGAGGCTAGTTGGTGGATGTAGAGCGAGTGGCTACCGGGAGGCTAGTTGGTGGATGTAGAGGGAGTGGCTACTGGGAGGCTAGTTGGTGGATGCAGAGCGAGTGGCTAGTTGGTGGATGTAGAGCCAGTGGCTACTGGGAGGCTAGTTGGTGGATGTAGAGGGAGTGGCTACTGGGAGGCTAGTTGGTGGATGTAGAGCGAGTGGCTACTGGGAGGCTAGTAGGTAGATGTAGAGCCAGTGGCTACTGGGAGGCTAGTTGGTGGATGTAGAGCGAGTGGCTACTGGGAGGCTAGTTGGTGGATGTAGAGCGAGTGGCTACTGGGAGGCTAGTTGGTGGATGTAGAGCGAGTGGCTACTGGGAGGCTAGTTGGTGGATGTAGAGCGAGTGGCTACTGGGAGGCTAGTTGGTGGATGTAGAGCGAGTGGCTACTGGGAGGCTAGTTGGTGGATGTAGAGCGAGTGGCTACTGGGAGGCTAGTTGGTGGATGTAGAGCGAGTGGCTACTGGGAGGCTAGTTGGTGGATGTAGAGCGAGTGGCTACTGGGAGGCTAGTTGGTGGATGTAGAGCGAGTGGCTACTGGGAGGCTAGTTGGTGGATGTAGAGCGAGTGGCTACTGGGAGGCTAGTTGGTGGATGTAGAGCGAGTGGCTACTGGGAGGCTAGTTGGTGGATGTAGAGCGAGTGGCTACTGGGAGGCTAGTTGGTGGATGTAGAGCGAGTGGCTACTGGGAGGCTAGTTGGTGGATGTAGAGCGAGTGGCTACTGGGAGGCTAGTTGGTGGATGTAGAGCGAGTGGCTACTGGGAGGCTAGTTGGTGGATGTAGAGCGAGTGGCTACTGGGAGGCTAGTAGGTAGATGTAGAGCGAGTGGCTACTGGGAGGCTAGTTGGTGGATGTAGAGCGAGTGGCTACTGGGAGGCTAGTTGGTGGATGTAGAGCGAGTGGCTACTGGGAGGCTAGTTGGTGGATGTAGAGCGAGTGGCTACTGGGAGGCTAGTTGGTGGACGTAGAGCGAGTGGCTACTGGGAGGCTAGTTGGTGGATGCAGAGGGAGTGGCTAGTTGGTGGATGTAGAGCCAGTGGCTACTGGGAGGCTAGTTGGTGGATGTAGAGCCAGTGGCTACTGGGAGGCTAGTTGGTGGATGTAGAGCCAGTGGCTACTGGGAGGCTAGTTGGTGGATGTAGAGCCAGTGGCTACTGGGAGGCTAGTTGGTGGATGTAGAGCGAGTGGCTACTGGGAGGCTAGTTGGTGGACGTAGAGCGAGTGGCTACTGGGAGGCTAGTTGGTGGATGCAGAGGGAGTGGCTAGTTGGTGGATGTAGAGCCAGTGGCTACTGGGAGGCTAGTTGGTGGATGTAGAGCGAGTGGCTACTGGGAGGCTAGTTGGTGGATGCAGAGCGAGTGGCTAGTTGGTGGATGTAGAGCGAGTGGCTACTGGGAGGCTAGTTGGTGGATGCAGAGCGAGTGGCTAGTTGGTGGATGTAGAGCCAGTGGCTACTGGGAGGCTAGTTGGTGGATGTAGAGCGAGTGGCTACTGGGAGGCTAGTTGGTGGATGTAGAGCCAGTGGCTACTGGGAGGCTAGTTGGTGGATGTAGAGCGAGTGGCTACTGGGAGGCTAGTTGGTGGATGTAGAGCCAGTGGCTACTGGGAGGCTAGTTGGTGGATGTAGAGCCAGTGGCTACTGGGAGGCTAGTTGGTGGATGTAGAGCCAGTGGCTACTGGGAGGCTAGTTGGTGGATGTAGAGCCAGTGGCTACTGGGAGGCTAGTTGGTGGATGTAGAGCGAGTGGCTACTGGGAGGCTAGTTGGTGGATGTATACCCAGTGGCTACTGGGAGGCTAGTTGGTGGATGTAGAGCGAGTGGCTACTGGGAGGCTAGTTGGTGGATGTAGAGCGAGTGGCTACTGGGAGGCTAGTTGGTGGATGTAGAGCGAGTGGCTACTGGGAGGCTAGTTGGTGGATGTAGAGCGAGTGGCTACTGGGAGGCTAGTTGGTGGATGTAGAGCCAGTGGCTACTGGGAGGCTAGTTGGTGGATGTAGAGCGAGTGGCTACTAGGAGGCTAGTTGGTGGATGTAGAGCCAGTGGCTACTGGGAGGCTAGTTGGTGGATGTAGAGCCAGTGGCTACTGGGAGACTAGTTGGTGGATGTAGAGCCAGTGGCTACTGGGAGGCTAGTTGGTGGATGTAGAGCGAGTGGCTACTGGGAGGCTAGTTGGTGGATGTAGAGCGAGTGGCTACTGGGAGGCTAGTTGGTGGATGTAGAGGGAGTGGCTACCGGGAGGCTAGTTGGTGGATGTAGAGGGAGTGGCTACCGGGAGGCTAGTTGGTGGATGTAGAGGGAGTGGCTACTGGGAGGCTAGTTGGTGGATGTAGAGCCAGTGGCTACTGGGAGGCTAGTTGGTGGATGTAGAGCCAGTGGCTACCGGGAGGCTAGTTGGTGGATGTAGAGCCAGTGGCTACCGGGAGGCTAGTTGGTGGATGTAGAGCCAGTGGCTACCGGGAGGCTAGTTGGTGGATGTAGAGCGAGTGGCTACTGGGAGGCTAGTTGGTGGATGTAGAGCGAGTGGCTACTGGGAGGCTAGTTGGTGGATGTAGAGCGAGTGGCTACTGGGAGGCTAGTTGGTGGATGTAGAGCGAGTGGCTACTGGGAGGCTAGTTGGTGGATGTAGAGCGAGTGGCTACTGGGAGGCTAGTTGGTGGATGTAGAGGGAGTGGCTACTGGGAGGCTAGTTGGTGGATGTAGAGCGAGTGGCTACTGGGAGGCTAGTTGGTGGATGTAGAGCGAGTGGCTACTGGGAGGCTAGTTGGTGGACACCTTATTAAAGTACGACAGACCACAGATTCACCCTGCACACCCTTATTGTCAAAGAAACAAATCAAAACGTGGGGTGAGACGGGACGCAGCTTAATCCCCCACCCTCTTCAACACACACACACACACACACACACCACACACACGTTTAATTCTACAACTACCTAAAAGGAAGCGATTCCCAAACCTTCCTTAACAAAGCCAACCCCTACAGCGAGATGAACCTGACCACTGTGACTGACCCAAAATGAAGGAAAGCTTTGACTATGTACAGACCCAGTGAGCATAGCCTTGCTATTGAGAAAGGTCTGCCTACGGCGGCCTGTCTCTCAAGAGAAGACAGGCTATGTGCTCACTGCCCACAAAATGAGGTGGAAACTGAGCTGCACTTCCTAACCTCCTGCCCAATGTATGACCATATTAGAGACACATATTTGCCTCAGATTACACAGATCCACAAAGAATTAGAAAACAAAACCGATCTTGATAAACTCCCGTATCTACTGGGTGAAATTCCACAGTGTGACATCACAGCATCAAGATGTGTGACCTGTTGCCACGAGAAAAGGTCAACCAGTGAAGAACAAACACCATTGTAAATACAACACATATTTATATGCTTATTTATTTTCCCTTTTGTACTTTAACCATTTGCACATCGTCACAACACTGTGTGTGTGTGTGTGGTTGTGTGTGTGTATGTATATATATAATATGACATTTAAACTTTTTTTTTTTTAAATGTGAGTGAAAAGTTTCACTTTTGTTTATTATGTATTTCACTTGCTTTGTCAATGTAAACAGAAGTTTCCCATGCCAATAAAGCCCTTACATTGAGAGTCTGGATGCAAGGAGGTCTGTGGTTGATGTCAGGAGAGAGAGAGAGAGAGTCTCGGTGCTGTGTGTCGACTTATCATCAGTCAGTCTGCTTGATGCAGACTGACTGTAGAGACTCATGAACCCATGTGGCAACAAACAGACAAACATCTTGATAACTGTGTAAATCTCTCTCGGACAAGGTGACTTTAATCAATCATATTTCCTGGTCTGTGGTGTTTAATGACGAACAACCAGACGCTGCACATCGCAGTTACTAATAAGCATCGCTTATTAGGTTCTGCACTACTCCTAGTGCCCATCACCAGGCAGGGCCACAGTGTCTCCCCCACCCCCCATCTGTTCTGCACTACTCCTAGTGCCCATCACCAGGCAGGGCCACAGTGTCTCCCCCACCCCCCCATCTGTTCTGCACTACTCCTAGTGCCCATCACCAGGCAGGGCCACAGTGTCTCCCCCACCCCCCCCCATCTGTTCTGCACTACTCCTAGTGCCCATCACCAGGCAGGGCCACAGTGTCTCCCACCCCACCCCCATCTGTTCTGCACTACTCCTAGTGCCCATCACCAGGCAGGGCCACAGTGTCTCCCCACCCCCATCTGTTCTGCACTACTCCTAGTGCCCATCACCAGGCAGGGCCACAGTGTCTCCCCACCCCCATCTGTTCTGCACTACTCCTAGTGCCCATCACCAGGCAGGGCCACAGTGTCCCCCCACCCCCATCTGTTCTGCACTACTCCTAGTGCCCATCACCAGGCAGGGCCACAGTGTCCCCCACCCCCATCTGTTCTGCACTACTCCTAGTGCCCATCACCAGGCAGGGCCACAGTGTCCCCCCCACCCCCCATCTGTTCTGCACTACTCCTAGTGCCCATCACCAGGCAGGGCCACAGTGTCTCCCCCACCCCACCATCTGTTCTGCACTACTCCTAGTGCCCATCACCAGGCAGGGCCACAGTGTCCCCCCCATCTGTACTACTCCTAGTGCCCATCACCAGGCAGGGCCACAGTGTCTCCCCCACCCCCATCTGTTCTGCACTACTCCTAGTGCCCATCACCAGGCAGGGCCACAGTGTCTCCCCACCCCCCCCCATCTGTTCTGCACTACTCCTAGTGCCCATCACCAGGCAGGGCCACAGTGTCTCCCCCACCCCCCATCTGTTCTGCACTACTCCTAGTGCCCATCACCAGGCAGGGCCACAGTGTCTCCCCACCCCCCCCATCTGTTCTGCACTACCCTAGTGCCCATCACCAGGCAGGGCCACAGTGTCTCCCCCACCCCCCCCATCTGTTCTGCACTACTCCTAGTGCCCATCACCAGGCAGGGCCACAGTGGCCCCCCACCCCCATCTGTTCTGCACTACTCCTAGTGCCCATCACCAGGCAGGGCCACAGTGGCCCCCCCACCCCCATCTGTTCTGCACTACTCCTAGTGCCCATCACCAGGCAGGGCCACAGTGTCTCCCCCACCCCCCATCTGTTCTGCACTACTCCTAGTGCCCATCACCAGGCAGGGCCACAGTGTCCCCCCACCCCCATCTGTTCTGCACTACTCCTAGTGCCCATCACCAGGCAGGGCCACAGTGTCCCCCCACCCCCATCTGTTCTGCACTACTCCTAGTGCCCATCACCAGGCAGGGCCACAGTGTCTCCCCCCCCCATCTGTTCTGCACTACTCCTAGTGCCCATCACCAGGCAGGGCCACAGTGTCTCCCCCACCCCCACCATCTGTTCTGCACTACTCCTAGTGCCCATCACCAGGCAGGGCCACAGTGTCTCCCCCCCCCCCCCATCTGTTCTGCACTACTCCTAGTGCCCATCACCAGGCAGGGCCACAGTGTCTCCCCCACCCCCCATCTGTTCTGCACTACTCCTAGTGCCCATCACCAGGCAGGGCCACAGTGTCTCCCCACCCCCCATCTGTTCTGCACTACTCCTAGTGCCCATCACCAGGCAGGGCCACAGTGTCTCCCCCACCCCCCCATCTGTTCTGCACTACTCCTAGTGCCCATCACCAGGCAGGGCCACAGTGTCTCCCACCCCACCCCATCTGTTCTGCACTACTCCTAGTGCCCATCACCAGGCAGGGCCACAGTGTCTCCCCACCCCCCATCTGTTCTGCACTACTCCTAGTGCCCATCACCAGGCAGGGCCACAGTGTCCCCCCCACCCCCATCTGTTCTGCACTACTCCTAGTGCCCATCACCAGGGAGGGCCACAGTGTCTCCCCCCCATCTGTTCTGCACTACTCCTAATGCCCATCACCAGGCAGGGCCACAGTGTCTCCCCACCCCCATCTGTTCTGCACTACTCCTAGTGCCCATCACCAGGCAGGGCCACAGTGTCTCCCCCACCCCCCCATCTGTTCTGCACTACTCCTAGTGCCCATCACCAGGCAGGGCCACAGTGTCCCCCCCACCCCCATCTGTTCTGCACTACTCCTAGTGCCCATCACCAGGAGGGCCACAGTGTCTCCCCCCATCTGTTCTGCACTACTCCTAGTGCCCATCACCAGGCAGGGCCACAGTGTCTCCCCCATCTGTTCTGCACTACTCCTAATGCCCATCACCAGGCAGGGCCACAGTGCCCCCACCCCCCCATCTGTTCTGCACTACTCCTAGTGCCCATCACCAGGGAGGGCCACAGTGTCTCCCCCATCTGTTCTGCACTACTCCTAGTGCCCATCACCAGGCAGGGCCACAGTGTCTCCCCCCCATCTGTTCTGCACTACTCCTAATGCCCATCACCAGGCAGGGCCACAGTGCCCCCACCCCCATCTGTTCTGCACTACTCCTAGTGCCCATCACCAGGCAGGGCCACAGTGTCTCCCCCACCCCCCCATCTGTTCTGCACTACTCCTAGTGCCCATCACCAGGCAGGGCCACAGTGTCTCCCCACCCCCATCTGTTCTGCACTACTCCTAGTGCCCATCACCAGGCAGGGCCACAGTGTCTCCCCACCCCCCATCTGTTCTGCACTACTCCTAGTGCCCATCACCAGGCAGGGCCACAAGTGTCCCCCCCACCCCCATCTCAGTCTCCAGTATATATGCTGCAAAAGTCTATGTGCTGGGGGCGAGGGTCAGTCTTATCTGGTGTCCTGTGTGATCTTCGATATGCTCCCTCTAATTCTCCCACCTCTCCCCTTCAGAAGGACCTGAGCCCTAAGACCCTCCCCTCATGACTACCTGGTCTGATGACTCCTGGCTGTCCCCAGTCTCCAGTCCACCTGGTCGTGCTGCTGATCCAGTCTCTGCTGTTCTGCCTGCGGCTACGGAGCCTTGACCTGTTCACCAGACGTGCTACCTTGTCCCCCAGACGTGCTACCCTGTCCCCCAGACGTGCTACCCTGTCCCCCAGACGTGCTACCTTGTCCCGGACACTGGCTATTCATACTGCCGTTCAAACTAGTCATTATATTTTAAAATGTCCATCCATCCTAATCCTTCAGTGATAACAGTAACAGAGCTATTGATTAGATGTGTAAAATGCCTCAGAGAAAGACAGATCGAGAGCGAGAGAAAGACATTGACACGAGGAGACCCAGCGCTCTGTGGTGACATCATATTGACAGGAGACCCAGCGTTCTGTGGTGACATCATATTGACACGAGGAGACCCAGCGCTCTGTGGTGACATCATACTGACACGAGACCCAGCGCTCTGCGGCGACGTCATATTGACACGAGGAGACCCAACGCTCTGTGGTGACATATTGACACGAGGAGACCCAGCGCTCTGTGGTGACATATTGACAGGAGACCCAGCGCTCTGTGGTGACATCATATTGACAGGAGACCCAGCGCTCTGTGGTGACATCATACTGACACGAGACCCAGCGCTCTGCGGCGACGTCATATTGACACGAGGAGACCCAACGCTCTGTGGTGACATCATATTGACACGAGGAGACCCAGCGCTCTGTGGTGACATCATATTGACACGAGGAGACCCAACGCTCTGTGGTGACATATTGACACGAGGAGACCCAGCGCTCTGTGGTGATATCATATTGACACGAGGAGACCCGGCGCTCTGCGGTGACATCATATTGACACGAGGAGACCCGGCGCTCTGCGGTGACATCATATTGACACGAGGAGACCCAGCGCTCTGCGGTGACATATTGACACGAGGAGACCCAGCGCTCTGTGGTGACATCATATTGACATGAGACCCAGCGCTCTGTGGTGACATCATATTGACACGAGGAGACCCAGCGCTCTGCGGTGACATCATATTGACACGAGGAGACCCAGCGCTCTGCGGTGACCTCATATTGACACGAGGAGACCCAGCGCTCTGTGGTGACATCATATTGACACGAGGAGACCCAGCGCTCTGTGGTGACATATTGACACGAGGAGACCCAGCGCTCTGTGGTGACATCATATTGACACGAGGAGACCCAGCGCTCTGTGGTGACATCATATTGACAGGAGACCCAGCGCTCTGTGGTGACATCATACTGACACGAGACCCAGCGCTCTGCGGTGACATCATATTGACACGAGACCCAGCGCTCTGTGGTGACATCATATTGACACGAGGAGACCCGGCGCTCTGTGGTGACATCATATTGACACGAGGAGACCCAGCGCTCTGCGGTGACATCATATTGACACGAGGAGACCCAGCGCTCTGTGGTGACATCATATTGACACGAGGAGACCCAGCGCTCTGTGGTGACATCATATTGACACGAGGAGACCCAGCGCTCTGCGGTGACATCATATTGACACGAGACCCAGCGCTCTGCGGTGACATCATATTGACACGAGACCCAGCGCTCTGCGGTGACATCATATTGACACGAGGAGACCCAGCGCTCTGCGGTGACATCTTGACACGAGGAGACCCAGCGCCTGCGGTGACATCATATTGACACGAGGAGACCCAGCGCTCTGCGGTGACATCATATTGACACGAGGAGACCCAGCGCTCTGTGGTGATATCATATTGACACGAGGAGACCCAGCGCTCTGTGGTGACATCATATTGACACGAGACCCAGCGCTCTGCGGCGACGTCATATTGACACGAGGAGACCCGGCGCTCTGCGGTGACATCATATTGACACGAGGCCCAGCGCTCTGTGGTGACATCATATTGACACGAGGAGACCCAGCGCTCTGCGGTGACATCATACTGACACGAGGAGACCCAGCGCTCTGTGGTGATATCATATTGACACGAGGAGACCCAGCGCTCTGCGGTGACATCATACTGAAACGAGGAGTCCCAGCGCTCTGCGGTGACATCATATTGACACGAGACCCAGCGCTCTGCGGTGACATCATACTGACACGAGATCCAGCGCTCTGCGGTGACATCATATTGACACGAGGAGACCCAGCGCTCTGTGGTGATATCATATTGACACGAGGAGACCCAGCGCTCTGCGGTGACATCATATTGACACGAGACCCAGCGCTCTGCGGCGACGTCATATTGACACGAGGAGACCCGGGCGCTCTGCGGTGACATCATATTGACACGAGGCCCAGCGCTCTGTGGTGACATCATATTGACACGAGGAGACCCAGCGCTCTGCGGTGACATCATACTGACACGAGGAGACCCAGCGCTCTGTGGTGATATCATATTGACACGAGGAGACCCAGCGCTCTGCGGTGACATCATATTGACACGAGGAGACCCAGCGCTCTGCGGTGACATCATACTGACACGAGGAGTCCCAGCTCTCTGCGGTGACATCATATTGACACGAGACCCAGCGCTCTGTGGTGACATCATACTGACACGAGATCCAGCGCTCTGCGGTGACATCATACTGACACGAGACCCAGCGCTCTGCGGTGACATCATATTGACACGAGGAGACCCAGCGCTCTGCGGTGACATCATACTGACACGAGGAGACCCAGCGCTCTGTGGTGATATCATATTGACACGAGGAGACCCAGCGCTCTGCGGTGACATCATACTGACACGAGGAGTCCCAGCGCTCTGCGGTGACATCATATTGACACGAGACCCAGCGCTCTGCGGTGACATCATACTGACACGAGATCCAGCGCTCTGCGGTGACATCATATTGACACGAGGAGACCCAGCGCTCTGCGGTGATATCATATTGACACGAGGAGACCCAGCGCTCTGCGGTGACATCATACTGACACGAGGAGTCCCAGCGCTCTAAGGTGACATCATATTGACACGAGACCCAGCGCTCTGCGGTGACATCATACTGACACGAGATCCAGCGCTCTGCGGTGACATCATACTGACACGAGACCCAGTGCTCTGCGGTGACATCATATTGACACGAGGAGACCCAGCGCTCTGCGGTGACATCATATTGACACGAGACCCGGCGCTCTGCGGCGACATCATACTGACACGAGATCCAGCGCTCTGCGGTGACATCATATTGACACGAGGAGACCCAGCGCTCTGCGGTGATATCATATTGACACGAGGAGACCCAGCGCTCTGCGGTGACATCATACTGACACGAGGAGTCCCAGCGCTCTGCGGTGACATCATATTGACACGAGACCCGGCGCTCTGCGGCGACATCATACTGACACGAGATCCAGCGCTCTGCGGTGACATCATATTGACACGAGGAGACCCAGTGCTCTGTGGTGACATCATATTGACACGAGGAGACCCAGCGCTCTGTGGTGACATCATATTGACACGAGGAGACCCAACGCTCTGTGGTGACATATTGACACGAGGAGACCCGGCGCTCTGCGGTGACATCATATTGACACGAGGAGACCCGGCGCTCTGCGGTGATATCATATTGACACGAGGAGACCCGGCGCTCTGCGGTGACATCATATTGACACGAGGAGACCCGGGCGCTCTGCGGTGATATCATATTGACACGAGGAGACCCGGCGCTCTGCGGTGACATCATATTGACACGAGGAGACCCGGCGCTCTGCGGTGACATCATATTGACACGAGGAGACCCAGCGCTCTGCGGTGACATCATATTGACACGAGGAGACCCAGCGCTCTGTGGTGACATCATATTGACATGAGACCCAGCGCTCTGCGGTGACATCATATTGACACGAGGAGACCCAGCGCTCTGCGGTGACATCATATTGACACGAGGAGACCCAGCGCTCTGCGGTGACCTCATATTGACACGAGGAGACCCAGCGCTCTGTGGTGACATCATATTGACACGAGGAGACCCAGCGCTCTGTGGTGACATATTGACACGAGGAGACCCAGCGCTCTGTGGTGACATCATATTGACACGAGGAGACCCAGCGCTCTGTGGTGACATCATATTGACAGGAGACCCAGCGCTCTGTGGTGACATCATACTGACACGAGACCCAGCGCTCTGCGGTGACATCATATTGACACGAGACCCAGCGCTCTGCGGTGACATCATATTGACACGAGGAGACCCAGCGCTCTGTGGTGACATCATATTGACACGAGACCCAGCGCCTGCGGTGACATCATATTGACACGAGGAGACCCGGCGCTCTGTGGTGACATCATATTGACACGAGGAGACCCAGCGCTCTGCGGTGACATCATATTGACACGAGGAGACCCAGCGCTCTGTGGTGACATCATATTGACACGAGGAGACCCGGCGCTCTGTGGTGACATCATATTGACACGAGGAGACCCAGCGCTCTGCGGTGACATCATATTGACACGAGGAGACCCAGCGCTCTGTGGTGACATCATACTGACACGAGACCCAGCGCTCTGCGGTGACATCATATTGACACGAGGAGACCCAGCGCTCTGCGGTGACATCATATTGACACGAGACCCAGCGCTCTGCGGTGACATCATATTGACACGAGACCCAGCGCTCTGCGGTGACATCATACTGACACGAGATCCAGCGCTCTGCGGTGACATCATATTGACACGAGGAGACCCAGCGCTCTGCGGTGATATCATATTGACACGAGGAGACCCAGCGCTCTGCGGTGACATCATACTGACACGAGGAGTCCCAGCGCTCTAAGGTGACATCATATTGACACGAGACCCAGCGCTCTGCGGTGACATCATACTGACACGAGATCCAGCGCTCTGCGGTGACATCATACTGACACGAGACCCAGCGCTCTGCGGTGACATCATATTGACACGAGGAGACCCAGCGCTCTGCGGTGACATCATATTGACACGAGACCCGGCGCTCTGCGGCGACATCATACTGACACGAGATCCAGCGCTCTGCGGTGACATCATATTGACACGAGGAGACCCAGCGCTCTGCGGTGATATCATATTGACACGAGGAGACCCAGCGCTCTGTGGTGACATCATATTGACACGAGGAGACCCAACGCTCTGTGGTGACATATTGACACGAGGAGACCCAGCGCTCTGCGGTGATATCATATTGACACGAGGAGACCCGGCGCTCTGCGGTGACATCATATTGACACGAGGAGACCCGGCGCTCTGCGGTGACATCATATTGACACGAGGAGACCCAGCGCTCTGCGGTGACATCATATTGACACGAGGAGACCCAGCGCTCTGTGGTGACATCATATTGACATGAGACCCAGCGCTCTGCGGTGACATCATATTGACACGAGGAGACCCAGCGCTCTGCGGTGACATCATATTGACACGAGGAGACCCAGCGCTCTGCGGTGACCTCATATTGACACGAGGAGACCCAGCGCTCTGTGGTGACATATTGACACGAGGAGACCCAGCGCTCTGTGGTGACATCATATTGACACGAGGAGACCCAGCGCTCTGTGGTGACATCATATTGACACGAGGAGACCCAGCGCTCTGTGGTGACATCATATTGACAGGAGACCCAGCGCTCTGTGGTGACATCATACTGACACGAGACCCAGCGCTCTGCGGTGACATCATATTGACACGAGACCCAGCGCTCTGCGGTGACATCATATTGACACGAGGAGACCCAGCGCTCTGTGGTGACATCATATTGACACGAGACCCAGCGCTCTGCGGTGACATCATATTGACACGAGGAGACCCAGCGCTCTGTGGTGACATCATATTGACACGAGGAGACCCAGCGCTCTGCGGTGACATCATATTGACACGAGACCCGGCGCTCTGCGGTGACATCATATTGACACGAGACCCAGCGCTCTGCGGTGACATCATATTGACACGAGGAGACCCAGCGCTCTGCGGTGACATCATATTGACACGAGGAGACCCAGCGCCTGCGGTGACATCATATTGACACGAGGAGACCCAGCGCTCTGCGGTGACATCATATTGACACGAGGAGACCCAGCGCTCTGTGGTGATATCATATTGACACGAGGAGACCCAGCGCTCTGTGGTGACATCATATTGACACGAGACCCAGCGCTCTGCGGCGACGTCATATTGACACGAGGAGACCCGGCGCTCTGCGGTGACATCATATTGACACGAGGCCCAGCGCTCTGTGGTGACATCATATTGACACGAGGAGACCCAGCGCTCTGCGGTGACATCATACTGACACGAGGAGACCCAGCGCTCTGTGGTGACATCATATTGACACGAGGAGACCCAGCGCTCTGTGGTGACATCATATTGACACGAGACCCAGCGCTCTGCGGTGACATCATATTGACACGAGGAGACCCAGCGCTCTGCGGTGACATCATATTGACACGAGGAGACCCAGCGCTCTGCGGTGACATCATACTGAAACGAGGAGTCCCAGCGCTCTGCGGTGACATCATATTGACACGAGACCCAGCGCTCTGCGGTGACATCATACTGACACGAGATCCAGCGCTCTGCGGTGACATCATATTGACACGAGGAGACCCAGCGCTCTGTGGTGACATCATATTGACACGAGACCCAGCGCTCTGCGGCGACGTCATATTGACACGAGGAGACCCGGGCGCTCTGCGGTGACATCATATTGACACGAGGCCCAGCGCTCTGTGGTGACATCATATTGACACGAGGCCCAGCGCTCTGTGGTGACATCATATTGACACGAGGAGACCCAGCGCTCTGCGGTGACATCATACTGACACGAGGAGACCCAGCGCTCTGTGGTGATATCATATTGACACGAGGAGACCCAGCGCTCTGCGGTGACATCATATTGACACGAGGAGACCCAGCGCTCTGCGGTGACATCATACTGACACGAGGAGTCCCAGCGCTCTGCGGTGACATCATATTGACACGAGACCCAGCGCTCTGTGGTGACATCATACTGACACGAGATCCAGCGCTCTGCGGTGACATCATACTGACACGAGACCCAGCGCTCTGCGGTGACATCATATTGACACGAGGAGACCCAGCGCTCTGCGGTGACATCATACTGACACGAGGAGACCCAGCGCTCTGTGGTGATATCACATTGACACGAGGAGACCCAGCGCTCTGCGGTGACATCATACTGACACGAGGAGTCCCAGCGCTCTGCGGTGACATCATATTGACACGAGGAGACCCAGCGCTCTGCGGTGACATCATACTGACACGAGATCCAGCGCTCTAAGGTGACATCATATTGACACGAGACCCAGCGCTCTGCGGTGACATCATATTGACACGAGGAGACCCAGCGCTCTGTGGTGACATCATACTGACACGAGACCCAGCGCTCTGCGGTGACATCATATTGACACGAGGAGACCCAGCGCTCTGCGGTGACATCATATTGACACGAGACCCGGCGCTCTGCGGCGACATCATACTGACACGAGATCCAGCGCTCTGCGGTGACATCATATTGACACGAGGAGACCCAGCGCTCTGTGGTGATATCATATTGACACGAGGAGACCCAGCGCTCTGCGGTGACATCATACTGACACGAGGAGTCCCAGCGCTCTGCGGTGACATCATATTGACACGAGGAGACCCAGTGCTCTGCGGTGACATCATATTGACACGAGACCCGGCGCTCTGCGGCGACGTCATACAGAGACCGGAATACAGATGACACGTCCCTGACAGAACAATACCACCACAGAGAGACAAGCAAACACTTCAAATCACCACGTTTCTCGTGTCGAATGCAGATTAGTGTTCTGAGGTTATCCCTCAGATTACGCTGTTGAACCAAAAGGACTTTTTGTAGACGAGCCTAGAGGTTGCAGTCACATTCACCTTGACACTCAGAGAGAGATAATCCGGGCTTCAGTCCACATTGGGCTACCAGAGAGACATTGGGCTACCAGAGAGACTATATTTAGATGGTCATAGGGGGGCAGGTAACCTAGTGGTTAGAGAGTTGGGCCAGTAACCCGAAAGGTTGCTGAATCGATCGAATCCCCGAGTTGACATGGAAAAAAATCTGTCGTTCTGCCCACTGTTCCCAGACCAGTTAACCCACTGTTCCTAGACCAGTTAACCCACTGTTCCCAGACCAGTTAACCCACTGTTCCCAGACCAGTTAACCCACTGTTCCCAGACCAGTTAACCCACTGTTCCCAGACCAGTTAACCCACTGTTCCCAGACCAGTTAACCCACTGTTCCCAGACCAGTTAACCCACTGTTCCCAGACCAGTTAACCCACTGTTCCCAGACCAGTTAACCCACTGTTCCCAGACCAGTTAACCCACTGTTCCTAGACCAGTTAACCCACTGTTCCTAGACCAGTTAACCCACTGTTCCTAGACCAGTTAACTCACTGTTCCTAGACCAGTTAACCCACTGTTCCTAGACCAGTTAACCCACTGTTCCTAGACCAGTTAACCCACTGTTCCTAGACCAGTTAACGCACTGTTCCCAGACCAGTTAACCCACTGTTCCCAGACCAGTTAACTCACTGTTCCTAGACCGTCATTGTAAATTAGAATTTGTTCTTAACTGACTTGCCTAGTTAAATAAAATGTTAAATAAATAAAAAAAATACTGTACCCTCAGTATTCACAGTACTGACGGTAGAACACACCTGCTGCTCATTACCTGCTGCTCATTACCTGCTGCTCATTACCTGCTGCTCATTACCTGCTGCTCATTACACAGGAATGTGTCATCTTGAACAGCACCACATGGATGTTCCTAAGAACAGCCCGTAGCCGTGGTATATCGGCCATATACCACACCCCCCTCGTGCCTCATCGCCAACTAAAGACCCGTTGACGAGCGTGGCGTGTAACCACTAGGAGGCAAACGGAAACCGAGGTACTGAAACGTCGAGGGACCGACCTGAAATTGTGCAACGTTTCCCCCCGCGATGTGCACTAATGAACACACCCGTTTTGTTTCCACACCAGCTGCTGTCTGGTTGCTTTTTTTAAAAAATTACGATTTGGGTTCATTTTTATTCATGAATAACCTCGCCGGAGCTCATCTCTAAGGGTTTTTCATATGATAATGAGCCTTTAGGCAGGTGTGCAGCTGTGGGTGACATTACAATGAGACTCTTTCAGGAGGCAGCGATGGTACAGAAACATTGAGAAGAAAGAAAAACACAGTTACTGATGTTGTTTATATCCATGAGCCAAGTTCCCTACGGTATCGCCTGAAACATCAATATTTAAAATGTTTCTATCCATGAGCCAAGTTCCCTACGGTATCGCCTGAAACATCAATATTTAAAATGTTTCTATCCATGAGCCAAGTTCCCTACGGTATCGCCTGAAACATCAATATTTAAAATGTTTCTATCCACGAGCCAAGTTCCCTACGGTTGCTGTGGTAACATCAATATTTAAAATGTTTCTATCCATGAGCCAAGTTCCCTACGGTTGCTGTGGTATCGCCTGAAACATCAATATTTAAAATGTTTCTATCCATGAGCCAAGTTCCCTACGGTATCGCCTGAAACATCAATATTTAAAATGTTTCTATCCATGAGCCAAGTTCCCTACGGTTGCTGTGGTATCGCCTGAAACATCAATATTTAAAATGTTTCTATCCATGAGCCAAGTTCCCTACGGTATCGCCTGAAACATCAATATTTAAAATGTTTCTATCCATGAGCCAAGTTCCCTACGGTATCGCCTGAAACATCAATATTTAAAATGTTTCTATCCATGAGCCAAGTTCCCTACGGTTGCTGTGGTATCGCCTGAAACATCAATATTTAAAATGTTTCTATCCATGAGCCAAGTTCCCTACGGTATCGCCTGAAACATCAATATTTAAAATGTTTCTATCCATGAGCCAAGTTCCCTACGGTATCGCCTGAAACATCAATATTTAAAATGTTTCTATCCATGAGCCAAGTTCCCTACGGTATCGCCTGAAACATCAATATTTAAAATGTTTCTATCCATGAGCCAAGTTCCCTACGGTTGCTGTGGTATCGCCTGAAACATCAATATTTAAAATGTTTCTATCCATGAGCCAAGTTCCCTACGGTATCGCCTGAAACATCAATATTTAAAATGTTTCTATCCATGAGCCAAGTTCCCTACGGTATCGCCTGAAACATCAATATTTAAAATGTTTCTATCCATGAGCCAAGTTCCCTACGGTTGCTGTGGTATCGCCTGAAACATCAATATTTAAAATGTTTCTATCCATGAGCCAAGTTCCCTACGGTTGCTGTGGTATCGCCTGAAACATCAATATTTAAAATGTTTCTATCGTGTGGTTTTCAAAAAGGTCCAAAAATAACTTCCTGGTGCCAAAGTTGAACACCCAGATATCAAGTCTGGTGGCCTGGGGATCCAATAATATATCAAAATATAGAATCACCCCCCTTCTCCTGGCTGGGAACAAGTCTGGTGGCCTAGGGATCCAATAATATATCAAAATATAGAATCCCCCCCCCTTCTCCTGGCCGGGGAAAAGTCTGGTGGCCTGGGGATCCAATAATATATCAAAATATAGAATCCCCCCCTTCTCCTGGCTGGGGACAAGTCTGGTGGCCTGGGGATCCAATAATATTCACATGGATATCACAAGTTGTACAACACTATAGCCGACTGTTTAGAACCAATGAGGCCACCTCATTCCTCATCAGTCCATTGGTCAGTGCACTATGATACACAGACAGCCTTGTCTAGAGCCATGAAGCGTCGGCATTAGTTTCAGAGACTGGATAGAGGTAGCTACAGTGTTATGCTGTAGCTAGTTTCAGAGACTGGATAGAGGTAGCTACAGTGTTATGCTGTAGCTAGTTTCAGAGACTGGATAGAGGTAGCTACAGTGTTATGCTGTAGCTAGTTTCAGAGACTGGATAGAGGTAGCTACAGTGTTATGCTGTAGGTAGTTTCAGAGACTGGATAGAGGTAGCTACAGTGTTATGCTGTAGCTAGTTTCAGAGACTGGATAGAGGTAGCTACAGTGTTATGCTGTAGCTAGTTTCAGAGACTGGATAGAGGTAGGTACAGTGTTATGCTGTAGCTAGTTTCAGAGACTGGATAGAGGTAGCTACAGTGTTATGCTGTAGCTAGTTTCAGAGACTGGATAGAGGTAGGTACAGTGTTATGCTGCAGCTAGTTTCAGAGACTGGATAGAGGTAGCTACAGTGTTATGCTGTAGCTAGTTTCAGAGACTGGATAGAGGTAGCTACAGTGTGATGCTGTAGCTAGTTTCAGAGACTGGATAGAGGTAGCTACAGTGTTATGCTGTAGCTAGTTTCAGAGACTGGATAGAGGTAGCTACAGTGTTATGCTGTAGCTAGTTTCAGAGACTGGATAGAGGTAGCTACAGTGTTATGCTGTAGCTAGTTTCAGAGACTGGATAGAGGTAGCTACAGTGTTATGCTGTAGCTAGTTTCAGAGACTGGATAGAGGTAGCTACAGTGTGATGCTGTAGCTAGTTTCAGAGACTGGATAGAGGTAGCTACAGTGTTATGATGTAGCTAGTTTCAGAGACTGGATAGAGGTAGCTACAGTGTTATGATGAAGCTAGTTTCAGAGACTGGATAGAGGTAGCTACAGTGTTATGATGTAGCTAGTTTCAGAGACTGGATAGAGGTAGCTACAGTGTGATGCTGTAGCTAGTTTCAGAGACTGGATAGAGGTAGCTACAGTGTGATGCTGTAGCTAGTTTCAGAGACTGGTTAGAGGTAGCTACAGTGTTATGCTGTAGCTAGTTTCAGAGACTGGATAGAGGTAGCTACAGTGTTATGCTGTAGCTAGTTTCAGAGACTGGATAGAGGTAGCTACAGTGTTATGCTGTAGCTAGTTTCAGAGACTGGATAGAGGTAGCAACAGTGTTATGCTGTAGCTAGTTTCAGAGACTGGATAGAGGTAGCTACAGTGTTATGCTGTAGCTAGTTTCAGAGACTGGATAGAGGTAGCTACAGTGTTATGCTGTAGCTAGTTTCAGAGACTGGATAGAGGTAGCTACAGTGTTATGCTGTAGCTAGTTTCAGAGACTGGATAGAGGTAGCTACAGTGTTATGATGTAGCTAGTTTCAGAGACTGGATAGAGGTAGCTACAGTGTTATGATGTAGCTAGTTTCAGAGACTGTACAGATGTAGCTACAGTGTTATGCTGTAGCTAGTTTCAGAGACTGGATAGAGGTAGCTACAGTGTTATGCTGTAGCTAGTTTCAGAGACTGGATAGAGGTAGCTACAGTGTGATGCTGTAGCTAGTTTCAGAGACTGGATAGAGGTAGCTACAGTGTTATGCTGTCGCTAGTTTCAGAGACTGGATAGAGGTAGCTACAGTGTGATGCTGTAGCTAGTTTCAGAGAATGGATAGAGGTAGCTACAGTGTTATGCTGTAGCTAGTTTCAGAGAATGGATAGCGGTAGCTACAGTGTTATGCTGTAGCTAGTTTCAGAGACTGGATAGAGGTAGCTACAGTGTTATGCTGTAGCTAGTTTCAGAGACTGGATAGAGGTAGCTACAGTGTTATGCTGTAGCTAGTTTCAGAGACTGGATAGCGTTTCAGAGACTGGATAGGTAGCTACAGTGTTATGCTGTAGCTAGTTTCAGAGACTGGATAGAGGTAGCTACAGTGTTATGCTGTAGCTAGTTTCAGAGACTGGATAGAGGTAGCTACAGTGTTATGCTGTAGCTAGTTTCAGAGACTGGATAGAGGTAGCTACAGTGTTATGCTGTAGCTAGTTTCAGAGACTGGATAGAGGTAGCTACAGTGTTATGCTGTAGGTAGTTTCAGAGACTGGATAGAGGTAGCTACAGTGTTATGATGTAGCTACAGTGTTATGATGTAGCTAGTTTCAGAGACTGGATAGAGGAAGCTACAGTGTTATGTTGTAGCTAGTTTCAGAGACTGGATAGAGGTAGCTACAGTGTTATGATGTAGCTAGTTTCAGAGACTGGATAGAGGTAGCTACAGTGTTATGCTGTAGCTAGTTTCAGAGACTGGATAGAGGTATCTACAGTGTTATGATGTAGCTAGTTTCAGAGACTGGATAGAGGTAGCTACAGTGTTATGCTGTAGCTAGTTTCAGAGACTGGATGAGGTAGGTATCTACAGTGTTATGATGTAGCTAGTTTCAGAGACTGGATAGAGGTAGATACAGTGTTATGCTGTAGCTAGTTTCAGAGACTGGATAGAGGTAGATACAGTGTTATGCTGTAGCTAGTTTCAGAGACTGGATAGAGGTAGCTACAGTGTTATGCTGTAGCTAGTTTCAGAGACTGGATAAAGGTAGCTACAGTGTTATGCTGTAGCTAGTTTCAGAGACTGGATAGAGGTAGCTACAGTGTTATGCTGTAGCTAGTTTCAGAGACTGGATAGAGGTAGCTACAGTGTTATGCTGTAGCTAGTTTCAGAGCCTGGATAGAGGTAGCTACAGTGTTATGCTGTAGCTAGTTTCAGAGACTGGATAGAGGTAGCTACAGTGTTATGATGTAGCTAGTTTCAGAGACTGGATAGAGGTAGCTACAGTGTTATGATGTAGCTAGTTTCAGAGACTGCTACAGACGTAGCTACAGTGTTATGCTGTAGCTAGTTTCAGAGACTGGATAGAGGTAGCTACAGTGTGATGCTGTAGCTAGTTTCAGAGACTGGATAGAGGTAGCTACAGTGTGATGCTGTAGCTAGTTTCAGAGACTGGATAGAGGTAGCTACAGTGTTATGCTGTAGCTAGTTTCAGAGACTGGATAGAGGTAGCTACAGTGTGATGCTGTAGCTAGTTTCAGAGACTGGATAGAGGTAGCTACAGTGTGATGCTGTAGCTAGTTTCAGAGACTGGATAGAGGTAGCTACAGTGTGATGCTGTAGCTAGTTTCAGAGACTGGATAGAGGTAGCTACAGTGTGATGCTGTAGCTAGTTTCAGAGACTGGATAGAGGTAGCTACAGTGTTATGCTGTAGCTAGTTTCAGAGACTGGATAGAGGTAGCTACAGTGTTATGCTGTAGGTAGTTTCAGAGACTGGATAGAGGTAGCTACAGTGTTATGATGTAGCTACAGTGTTATGCTGTAGCTAGTTTCAGAGACTGGATAGAGGAAGCTACAGTGTTATGCTGTAGCTAGTTTCAGAGACTGGATAGAGGTAGCTACAGTGTTATGCTGTAGCTAGTTTCAGAGACTGGATAGAGGTAGCTACAGTGTTATGCTGTAGCTAGTTTCAGAGACCGGATAGAGGTAGCTACAGTGTTATGGCTAGTTTCAGAGACTGGATAGAGGAAGCTAGTTTCAGAGACCGGATAGAGGTAGCTACAGTGTTATGCTGTAGCTAGTTTCAGAGACAGAGGACTACAGTGTTATGATGTAGCTAGAGAGACTACAGTGTTATGCTGTAGCTAGTTTCAGAGACTGGATAGAGGTAGCTGCAGTGACTGTAGAGTTTCAGAGAGATAGAGGTAGCTACAGTGTTATGCTGTAGCTAGTTTCAGAGACTGGATAGAGGTAGCTACAGTGTTATGCTGTAGCTAGTTTCAGAGACTGGATAGAGGTAGCTACAGTGTTATGCTGTAGCTAGTTTCAGAGACTGGATAGAGGTAGCTGCAGTGTTATGCTGTAGCTAGTTTCAGAGACTGGATAGAGGTAGCTATGCTGTAGTGTTATGCTGTAGCTAGTTTCAGAGACTGGATAGAGGTAGCTACAGTGTTATGCTGTAGCTAGTTTCAGAGACTGGATAGAGGTAGCTACAGTGTTATGCTGTAGCTAGTTTCAGAGACTGGATAGAGGAAGCTACAGTGTTATGCTGTAGCTAGTTTCAGAGACTGGATAGAGGTAGCTACAGTGTTATGCTATAGCTAGTTTCAGAGACTGGATAGAGGTAGCTACAGTGTTATGCTGTAGCTAGTTTCAGAGACTGGATAGAGGTAGCTACAGTGTAGCTAGTTTCAGAGTGTAGCTACATGATGTAGCTAGTTTCAGAGACTGGATAGAGGTAGCTACAGTGTTATGCTGTAGCTAGTTTCAGAGACTGGATAGAGGTAGCTACAGTGTTATGCTGTAGCTAGTTTCAGAGACTGGATAGAGGTAGCTACAGTGTTATGCTGTAGCTAGTTTCAGAGACTGGATAGAGGTAGCTACAGTGTTATGCTGTAGCTCAGAGAGTTAGCTCAGTGAGACTGGATAGAGGTAGCTACAGTGTTATGCTGTAGCTAGTTTCAGAGACTGGATAGAGGTAGCTAGCTGTAGCTAGTTTCAGAGACTGGATAGAGGTAGCTACAGTGTTAGCTAGTTTCAGAGACTGATAGAGGTATGTTGATGCTGTAGCTAGTTGTAGCTAGAGACTGGATAGAGGTAGCTACAGTGTTATGATGTAGCTAGTTTCAGAGACTGGATAGAGGTAGCTACAGTGTTATGCTGTAGCTAGTTTCAGAGACTGGATAGAGGTAGCTACAGTGTTATGCTGTAGCTAGTTTCAGAGACTGGATAGAGGTAGCTACAGTGTTATGCTGTAGCTAGTTTCAGAGACTGGATAGAGGTAGCTACAGTGTTATGCTGTAGCTAGTTTCAGAGACTGGATAGAGGTAGCTACAGTGTTATGCTGTAGCTAGTTTCAGAGACTGGATAGAGGTAGCTACAGTGTTATGCTGTAGCTAGTTTCAGAGACTGGATAGAGGTAGCTACAGTGTTATGCTGTAGCTAGTTTCAGAGACTGGATAGAGGTAGCTACAGTGTTATGCTGTAGCTAGTTTCAGAGACTGGATAGAGGTAGCTACAGTGTTATGCTGTAGCTAGTTTCAGAGACTGGATAGCTACAGTGTATGCTGTAGCTAGTTTCAGAGACTGGATAGAGTAGCTTATGCTGTAGCTAGTTTCAGAGACTGTAGCTACAGTGTATGCTGTAGCTAGTTTCAGAGACTGGATAGAGGTAGCTACAGTGTATGCTGTAGCTAGTTTCAGAGACTGGATAGAGGTAGCTACAGTGTGATGCTGTAGCTAGTTTCAGAGACTGGATAGAGGTAGCTACAGTGTAGCTATGCTGTAGCTAGTTTCAGAGACTGGATAGAGGTAGCTACAGTGTTATGCTGTAGCTAGTTTCAGAGACTGGATAGAGGTAGCTACAGTGTTATGCTGTAGCTAGTTTCAGAGACTGGATAGAGGTAGCTACAGTGTTGATGCTGTAGCTAGTTTCAGAGACTGGATAGAGGTAGCTACAGTGTTATGCTGTAGCTAGTTTCAGAGACAGCTACAGTTATGCTGTAGCTAGTTTCAGAGACTGGATAGAGGTAGCTACAGTGTTATGCTGTAGCTAGTTTCAGAGACTGGATAGAGGTAGCTACAGTGTTATGCTGTAGCTAGTTTCAGAGACTGGTATACAGTGTTATGGTAGCTACAGACTGTAGAGGAAGCAGTGTTATGCTGTAGCTAGTTTCAGAGACTGGATAGAGGTAGCTACAGTGTTATGCTGTAGCTAGTTTCAGAGACTGGATAGAGGTAGCTACAGTGTTATGCTGTAGCTAGTTTCAGAGACTGGATAGAGGTAGCTACAGTGTTATGACTGTAGCTAGTTTCAGCTAGACTGGATAGAGGTAGCTACAGTGTTATGCTGTAGCTAGTTTCAGAGACTGGATAGAGAGGTTATGCTGTAGCTACAGTGTTATGCTGTAGCTAGTTTCAGAGACTGGATAGAGGTAGCTACAGTGTTATGCTGTAGCTAGTTTCAGAGACTGGATAGAGGTAGCTACAGTGTTATGCTGTAGCTAGTTTCAGAGACTGGATAGAGCTACAGTGTTATGCTGTAGCTACTGATAGAGGTAGTGTTATGCTGTAGCTAGTTTCAGAGACTGGATAGAGGTAGCTACAGTGTTATGCTGTAGGTAGTTTCAGAGACTGGATAGAGGTAGCTACAGTGTTATGATGTAGCTACAGTGTTATGATGTAGATAGTTTCAGAGACTGGATAGAGGTAGCTACAGTGTTATGCTGTAGCTAGTTTCAGAGACTGGATAGAGGTAGCTACAGTGTTATGCTGTAGCTAGTTTCAGAGACTGGATAGAGGTAGCTACAGTGTTATGCTGTAGCTAGTTTCAGAGACTGGATAGAGGTAGCTACAGTGTTATGCTGTATAGCTAGTTTCAGAGACTGGATAGAGGTAGCTACAGTGTTATGCTGTAGCTAGTTTCAGAGACTGGATAGAGGTAGCTACAGTGTTATGCTGTAGCTAGTTTCAGAGACTGGATAGAGGTAGCTACAGTGTTATGCTGTAGCTAGTTTCAGAGACTGGATAGAGGTAGCTACAGTGTTATGCTGTAGCTAGTTTCAGAGACTGGATAGAGGTAGCTACAGTGTTATGCTGTAGGTAGTTTCAGAGACTGGATAGAGGTAGCTACAGTGTTATGATGTAGCTACAGTGTTATGATGTAGCTAGTTTCAGAGACTGGATAGAGGAAGCTACAGTGTTATGTTGTAGCTAGTTTCAGAGACTGGATAGAGGTAGCTACAGTGTTATGCTGTAGCTAGTTTCAGAGACTGGATAGAGGTAGCTACAGTGTTATGCTGTAGCTAGTTTCAGAGACTGGATAGAGGTAGCTACAGTGTTATGCTGTAGCTAGTTTCAGAGACTGGATAGAGGTAGCTACAGTGTTATGCTGTAGCTAGTTTCAGAGACTGGATAGAGGTAGCTACAGTGTTATGCTGTAGCTAGTTTCAGAGACTGGATAGAGGTAGCTACAGTGTTATGCTGTAGCTAGTTTCAGAGACTGGATAGAGGTAGCTACAGTGTTATGCTGTAGCTAGTTTCAGAGACTGGATAGAGGTAGCTACAGTGTTATGCTGTAGCTAGTTTCAGAGACTGGATAGAGGTAGCTACAGTGTTATGCTGTAGCTAGTTTTTCAGAGACTGGATAGAGGTAGCTACAGTGTTATGCTGTAGCTAGTTTCAGAGACTGGATAGAGGTAGCTACAGTGTTATGCTGTAGCTAGTTTCAGAGACTGGATAGAGGTAGCTACAGTGTTATGCTGTAGCTAGTTTCAGAGACTGGATAGAGGTAGCTACAGTGTTATGCTGTAGCTAGTTTCAGAGACTGGATAGAGGTAGCTACAGTGTTATGCTGTAGCTAGTTTCAGAGACTGGATAGAGGTATCTACAGTGTTATGCTGTAGCTAGTTTCAGAGACTGGATAGAGGTAGCTACAGTGAACGATCTTACTGAGTTACAGTTCATATAAGGAAAATCAGTCCATTGAAATAAATAAATGAGGCCCTTGTCTATGGATTTCACATGACCGGGCAGGAGCCAGGCCCAGCCAATCAGAATGAGTTCTTCCCCCCACAAAAGGACTTTATTACAGACAGAAATATTCCTCAGCACCCCCCACACACACCTTAGACGATCCCGCAGGTGAAGAAGCCGGATGTGGAGGTCCTGGGCTGGCGTAGTTACACGTTGTCTGCGGTTGCAAGACCGGTTGGACACACTGCCAAATTCTCTAAAATGACTTTGGACGCGGCTTATGGTAGAGAAATTAACATTGAATTATTTGGCAACAGCTCTGGTGGACATTCCTGCAGTCAGCATGCCAATTGCACGCTCCCTCAAAAATGTAGATATCGGTGGCATTGTGTTGTTTGACAAAACTGCACATTTGAGTGGCCTTTTATTATCCCCAGCACAAGGTGCACCTGCGTAATGTTCATGCTGTTAATTAGTTCCTTGATATGCCACACCAGTCAGGTGGATGGAATATCTTGGTAACAGGAGAAATGCTCACTAACAGGAATGTAAAATAAGTTGTGCACAACATGTGAGAAACGTTTTGTGCTGTCTGGAACATTTCTGGGATCTGTTATTTCAGCTCATTAAAACAAGGGACCAACACTTTACATGTCGCATCCCCAAAACACCTGTGGGTAAGGATCACCGGGGAAGAAGTGTAGTTCCTCAACCGGATCTGTGCTAAACTGCTCCAGTAAGTGTCTTTATAATATAAAGATTCTCTCGCGCTGATATACCAGCAACCGTTTCGCAAGCGATGATCGACGTTTCTAAAACGTTAAAACAGTCGGAATTTGTAGGCTGGTTCACAAGCAACCAACCGCGGGGAAATATAGGTTTGACTGCTTTAAACTCTACAGATAATAACAAGGGTTTGAGAGTTTGTCCCTTACAAATTACAGTCACAAAGTCACATAACCGGATGAGCATGAAGCGTGTAACCAAACAAGCTATTTGTTGGTGATATTGCAAGACGCGATAAACCACCAATCTAATCAATTCAACAGTGCACTTTTGTAAACCTCTACTCACCAAGTCCACTCGTTTCTTGTCTGACAGTAAGACGGTTCCGTTCGTCGGCTATCGCCTTCAACATCTCTTGTAGAGAATGATCCGGTTCTCCGTTCTCCTCCTCCACCGGTCCGACCTTCTTACACACACTGGGAGAGGATGCCATTCCCAGCCCGGGCTCATGACAGTCCTACCACGGCAGATCCACCCGACCGACCGGGAGAAAGACAGAGGCGGTGGGGACACCGGGCCGTGTCTCCACTAAAGACACCCACGGATAATCCACGGGATTAATTCCAGACGGTATTTACCAATAACACGGTCCCCTTGTCTGGTCACCGCTGAATGTTAAAGCCTCTGAGTAGGAGACTTCCGTCTGGATCAGCTGGGGAGGAACGCTCTCACACTTCCTGGATATTATGCAGAACAACAGAGAACATTTAAAGGAAAAGTGACCATTTTACGTCGATTTCTCATAAATTGATATTTTGGGTGAACATTTCCATTCTAGCAAACAGTCAAATACCAGATACGTTGTAACAAATCAAATGTATGTATGTCTCCGAGATCCGTTTCTCGCGTGTGGATCAGCCGGACAAGCCTATGATGTTTCCGTTGGTCTCGAGCTGACGGGGAGAGGAGAGGGGAGGCGGGGCAGTGGATATTCGGTGCGAGCTCCCGGTGATCTCCGAAGATGACGGAATTGGTACGAGACGTTTTTTTTCCCTCCGTTTTCAGGATTCCTCCAAGTTCTAGATGCACTTATTTATAAGGGTGTTTATTTTTATTTTTTTCCAGACAATCAACAACTGTCAATTGCAGCACAGCCAGTACAGTAGGCTACAAACCCATCTGTCTGTTTTCTAATGTCATAATTTATATCTAGGCCTACTACTGCACACGCCAAGGCATCATCACACACACAACCGAATCATGTCAATCATGCCAATCTTCTATAAATAGCCTGGTTCCGCGTTTATCGCACGATATGATGAAGAATGGCCGATTAAAATCATGTTGTAGATTGACTCAATTATTAATATGAGACCATAGAGAATGCTAGAGGCCTCTAGTAGTGTCCAAAAGGCGATTTTTGGCATGGGCAGCGACATTAAAGGTTTTCACCATGCTTCTGACAGTTGAAAGTAGTCAATTGGTTGAGGATTCCTATTGGTTGTAGCCTCAATGGAGTTTCCCATGTTGTCACAGACGCTATAATGACACCGGTATAAAGAGGAGTCCTCTATCTATCTCTATGTGAGAGACGGAGCGACCATCGCTCCCAGCTCATCTCATGTTCTGTAGGCTCTCTGCCGTTTCCAGCTTGTCATTGGCCCATGGCTCGCAGTGGCTGTAAAAGTGTCTCCGAGTCGCTGGCATCGAACAGCCAATCATGTGAGCCCCCTCTGATGTCATTGTTGCAAAGGAAAAAGATGATGTCATTTCTATCCTAGGCCACAATAAACCAGACTACAGACTGCCACAATAAACAGGATACAGACTGCCACAATAAACCGGGATACAGACTGCTCAATAAACCAGGATACAGACTGCTCAATAAACAGGATACAGACTGCTCAATAAACCAGGATACAGACTGCTCAATAAACAGGATACAGACTGCTCAATAAACCAGGATACAGACTGCTCAATAAACAGGATACAGACTGCTCAATAAACAGGATACAGACTGCTCAATAAACAGGATACAGACTGCTCAATAAACCAGGATACAGACTGCTCAATAAACCAGGATACAGACTGCTCAATAAACAGGATACAGACTGCTCAATAAACCAGGATACAGACTGCTCAATAAACAGGATACAGACTGCTCAATAAACAGGATACAGACTGCCACAATAAACCAGGATACAGACTGCCACAATAAACAGGATACAGACTGCCACAATAAACAGGATACAGACTGCTCAATAAATAGGATACAGACTGCTCAATAAACAAGGATACAGAATTCCACAATAAACCAGGATACAGACTGCCACAATAAACCAGGATACAGACTGCCACAATAAACCAGGATACAGACTGCACAATAAACCAGGATACAGACTGCCACAATAAACCAGGATACAGACTGCCACAATAAACCAGGATACAGACTGCCACAATAAACAGGATACAGACTGCTCAATAAACCAGGATACAGACTGCTCAATAAACCAGGATACAGACTGCTCAATAAACAGGATACAGACTGCCACAATAAACCAGGATACAGACTGCTCAATAAATAGGATACAGAATGCTCAATAAACCAGGACACAGACTGCTCAATAAACAGGATACAGACTGCTCAATAAACCAGACACAGACTGCTCAATGAACAGGATACAGACTGCTCAATAAACATTTACATTTACATTTAAGTCAATAAACAGGATACAGACTGCTCAATAAACCAGGATACAGACTGCTCAATAAACCAGGATACAGACTGCTCAATAAACCAGGATACAGACTGCTCAATAAACAGGATACAGACTGCTCAATAAACCAGACTACAGACTGCTCAATAAACCAGACTACAGACTGCTCAATAAACAGGATACAGACTACTCAATAAACCAGACTACAGACTGCTCAATAAACAGGATACAGACTCCCACAATAAACAGGATACAGACTGCTCAATAAACAGGATACAGACTGCTCAATGACCAGGATACAGACTGCTCAATAAACAGGATACAGACTGCTCAATAAACAGGATACAGACTGCTCAATAAACAGGATACAGACTGCTCAATAAACCAGGATACAGACTGCTCAATAAACCAGGATACAGACTGCTCAATAAACCAGGATACAGACTGCTCAATAAACCAGGATACAGACTGCTCAATAAACAGGATACAGACTACTCAATAAACCAGACTACAGACTGCTCAATAAACAGGCTACAGACTGCTCAATAAACAGGATACAGACTGCCACAATAAACAGGATACAGACTGCTCAATAAACAGGATACAGACTGCCACAATAAACCAGGATACAGACTGCTCAATAAACAGGATACAGACTGCTCAATAAACAGGATACAGACTGCTCAATAAACCAGGATACAGACTGCTCAATAAACAGGAAACAGACTGCTCAATAAACAGGAAACAGGCTGCTCAATAAACCAGGATACAGACTGCTCAATAAACAGGATACAGACTGCTCAATAAACAGGATACAGACTGCCACAATAAACCAGGATACAGACTGCTCAATAAACAGGATACAGACTTGCTCCACAACAGCTCTCTCCTCTCACAGGAGAACCACTAGACCTATTTATACACCTTCCAAATGGCAACCTATTTCCTTTATAGTGCACTACTTTCAACCAGAACTCTGGGAAAAGCTAGTGCACTACTTTCAACCAGAACTCTCTGGCACTACTTTCAACCAGAACTCTGGTAAAAGCTAGTGCACTACTCAACCAGAACTCTGGTAAAAAGCTAGTGCACTACTTTCAACCAGAACTCTGGTAAAAAGCTAGTGCACTACTTTCAACCAGAACTCTTGGTAAAAAGCTAGTGCACTACTTTCAACCAGAACTCTGGTAAAAAGCTAGTGCACTACTTTCAACCAGAACTCTGGGAAAAAGCTAGTGCACTACTTTCAACCAGAACTCTTGGGAAAAAGCTAGTGCACTACTTTCAACCAGAACTCTGGTAAAAGCTAGTGCACTACTTTCAACCAGAACTCTGGTAAAAGCTAGTGCACTACTTTCAACCAGAACTCTGGTAAAAAGCTAGTGCACTACTTTCAACCAGAACTCTGGTAAAAAAGCTAGTGCACTACTTTCAACCAGAACTCTGGTAAAAAAGCTAGTGCACTACTTTCAACCAGAACTCTGGTAAAAAGCTAGTGCACTACTTTCAACCAGAACTCTGGTAAAAAGCTAGTGCACTACTTTCAACCAACCAGAACTACTCAACAGAACTCAAAAGCTAGTGCACTACTTTCAACCAGAACTCTGGTAAAAAGCTAGTGCACTACTTTCAACCAGAACTCTGGGAAAAAGCTAGTGCACTACTTTCAACCAGAACTCTGGGAAAAAGCTAGTGCACTACTTTCAACCAGAACTCTTGGGAAAAAGCTAGTGCACTACTTTCAACCAGAACTCTGGTAAAAAGCTAGTGCACTACTTTCAACCAGAACTCTGGTAAAAAAGCTAGTGCACTACTTTCAACCAGAACTCTGGTAAAAAGCTAGTGCACTACTTTCAACCAGAACTCTGGTAAAAAGCTAGTGCACTACTTTCAACCAGAACTCTGGTAAAAAGCTAGTGCACTACTTTCAACCAGAACTCTGGTAAAAAGCTAGTGCACTACTTTCAACCAGAACTCTGGTAAAAAGCTAGTGCACTACTTTCAACCAGAACTCTGGGGAAAAAGCTAGTGCACTACTTTCAACCAGAACTCTGGTAAAAGCTAGTGCACTACTTTGAACCAGAACTCTGGGAAAAAGCTAGTGCACTACTTTCAACCAGAACTCTGGTAAAAAGCTAGTGCACTACTTTCGACCAGAACTCTGGTACAAGCTAGTGCACTACTTTCAACCAGAACTCTGGTAAAAAGCTAGTGCACTACTTTCAACCAGAACTCTGGTAAAAGCTAGTGCACTACTTTCAACCAGAACTCTGGTAAAAGCTAGTGCACTATAAAGGCAATTGGATGTCATTTTGAATTCAGCCTAAACTACTGAAACTCATCACAGTGGGTTAGTGGGAGAATAAGAAATACATGCATCTATGATTCCCATTGAGGTCCTAACAGCAAAAAATGTAGGTACTCACGTAAAAAAATGTTTACGACCGTCTTCCAATACTAAATATTGAGTAAATAAATAAAAAGTCTGTGCAGAGTAGATGAGTCAACACTGAAACAAGAGGAAAAAGTGGTTTGTCATTTGGACAATGTTGTATTCTGACAACCACGATGTGGCCTTGACCTTTAATAAAACACACCATATTCTGACAACCACGATATGACATTTAATAAAACACACCATATTCTGACAACCACGATGTGACCTTTACCTTTAATAAAACACACCATATTCTGACAACCACGATGTGACCTTTACCTTTAATAAAACACACCATATTCTGACAACCACGATGTGACCTTTACCTTTAATAAAACACACCATATTCTGACAACCACGATGTGGCCTTTACCTTTAATAAAACACACCATATTCTGACAACCACGATGTGGCCTTTACCTTTAATAAAACACACCATATTCTGACAACCACGATGTGACCTTTACCTTTAATAAAACACACCATATTCTGACAACCACGATGTGGCCTTTACCTTTAATAAAACAGACCATATTCTGACAACCACGATGTGGCCTTTAACTTTAATAAAACACACCATATTCTGACAACCACGATGTGACCTTTACCTTTAATAAAACACACCATATTCTGACAACCACGATGTGACCTTTACCTTTAATAAAACACACCATATTCTGACAACCACGATGTGACCTTTACCTTTAATAAAACACACCATATTCTGACAACCACGATGTGGCCTTTACCTTTAATAAAACACACCATATTCTGACAACCACGATGTGGCCTTTACCTTTAATAAAACACACCATATTCTGACAACCACGATGTGACCTTTACCTTTAATAAAACACACCATATTCTGGCAACCACGATGTGCTTTCCTCTCAGTAAATAATGACAGTAGATAGAGCTATAATATCAGTTTACTAAAGCTTGACAGAACTGGCTGGACAGGAGGTTGTACCTGTACACAGCCCATCTGTAAATAGCACACCCAACTACCTCATCCCCCATATTATTACTTACCCTCTTGCTCTTTTGCACCCCAGTATCTCTATTTGCACATCATCATCTGCACATCCATCACTCCAGTGTTAATCTGCTAAATTGTAATTATTTTCACCTCTATGGTCTATTTATTACCTTTACCTCCCGACTCTTCTACATTTGCACACACTGTATATAGACGTTCTATTGTGTTATTGACTGTACGTCTTTTCATGTGTTGTTTGTGTCGAACTGCTTTGCCACCACCATGTTTGACAGTGGGGATGTTTAAAGCTTGGGAAATCTTTTTGTATCCAAATCCGCCTTTAAACTTCTTCACAACAGTATCTCGGACCTGCCTGGTGTGTTCCTTGTTCTTCGTGATGCTCTCTGCGCTTTAACGGACCTCTGAGACTATCACAGTGCAGGTGCATTTATACGGAGACTTGATTACACACAGGTGGATTGTCTTTATCATCATTAGTCATTTAGGTCAACATTGGATCATTCAGAGATCCTCACTGAACGTCTGGAGAGAGTTTGCTGCACTGAAAGGGGCTGTAAAGGGGCTGAATAATTTTGCAAGCCCCATTTTTCAGTTTTTGATTTGTTAAAAAAGTTTGAAATATCCAATAAATGTCGTTCCACTTCATGATTGTGTCCCACTTGTTGTTGATTCTTCACAAAAAATACAGTTTTATATCTTTATGTTTGAAGCCTGAAATGTGGCAAAAGGTCGCAAAGTTCAAGGGGGCCGAATACTTTCGCAAGGCACTGTAAATACCTGGTTAAATAAAGGGTTATATATATATATAAATACCTGGTTAAATAAAGGGTTAGGGTTATATATATAAATACCTGGTTAAATAAAGGGTTATATATATATATAAATACCTGGTTAAATAAAGGGTTATATATATATATAAATACCTGGTTAAATAAAGGGTTAGGGTTATATATATAAATACCTGGTTAAATAAAGGGTTAGGGTTATATATATAAATACCTGGTTAAATAAAGGGTTATATATATAAATACCTGGTTAAATAAAGGGTTATATATATAAATACCTGGTTAAATAAAGGGTTATATATATAAATACCTGGTTAAATAAAGGGTTATATATATAAATACCTGGTTAAATAAAGGGTTATATATATAAATACCTGGTTAAATAAAGGGTTATATATATAAATACCTGGTTAAATAAAGGGTTATATATATAAATACCTGGTTAAATAAAGGGTTATATATATATAAATACCTGGTTAAATAAAGGGTTATATATATATAAATACCTGGTTAAATAAAGGGTTAGGGTTATATAAATAAATACCTGGTTAAATAAAGGGTTAGGGTTATATATATAAATACCTGGTTAAATAAAGGGTTAGGGTTATATATATAAATACCTGGTTAAATAAAGGGTTATATATATATAAATACCTGGTTAAATAAAGGGTTAGGGTTATATAGATAAATACCTGGTTAAATAAAGGGTTAGGGATATATATATAAATACCTGGTTAAATAAAGGGTTAGGGTTATATATATAAATACCTGGTTAAATAAAGGGTTATATATATAAATACCTGGTTAAATAAAGGTTTATATATATAAATACCTGGTTAAATAAAGGGTTATATATATAAATACCTGGTTAAATAAAGGGTTATCTATATAAATACCTGGTTAAATAAAGGGTTATATATATAAATACCTGGTTAAATAAAGGGTTAGGGATATATATATAAATACCTGGTTAAATAAAGGGTTAGGGTTATATATATAAATACCTGGTTAAATAAAGGGTTATATATATAAATACCTGGTTAAATAAAGGTTTATATATATAAATACCTGGTTAAATAAAGGGTTATATATATAAATACCTGGTTAAATAAAGGGTTATATAAATACCTGGTTAAATAAAGGGTTATCTATATAAATACCTGGTTAAATAAAGGGTTATATATATAAATACCTGGTTAAATAAAGGGTTAGGGTTATATATATAAATACCTGGTTAAATAAAGGGTTAGGGTTATATATATAAATACCTGGTTAAATAAAGGGTTATCTATATAAATACCTGGTTAAATAAAGGGTTATCTATATAAATACCTGGTTAAATAAAGGGTTATCTATATAAATACCTGGTTAAATAAAGGGTTATATATATAAATACCTGGTTAAATAAAGGGTTATATATATAAATACCTGGTTAAATAAAGGGTTATCTATATAAATACCTGGTTAAATAAAGGGTTATATATATAAATACCTGGTTAAATAAAGGGTTATATATATAAATACCAGGTTAAATAAAGGGTTATATATATAAATACCAGGTTAAATAAAGGGTTATATATAAATACCAGGTTAAATAAAGGGTTATATATAAATACCTGGTTAAATAAAGGGTTAGGGTTATATATATATAAATACCTGGTTAAATAAAGGGTTATATATATAAATACCTGGTTAAATAAAGCGTTAGGGTTATATATATAAATACCTGGTTAAATAAAGGGTTATATATATAAATACCTGGTTAAATAAAGGGTTATCTATATAAATACCTGGTTAAATAAAGGGTTATATATATAAATACCTGGTTAAATAAAGGGTTAGGGTTATATATATAAATACCTGGTTAAATAAAGGGTTAGGGTTATATATATAAATACCTGGTTAAATAAAGGGTTATCTATATAAATACCTGGTTAAATAAAGGGTTATATATATAAATACCTGGTTAAATAAAGGGTTAGGGTTATATATATAAATACCTGGTTAAATAAAGGGTTAGGGTTATATATATAAATACCTGGTTAAATAAAGGGTTATATATATAAATACCTGGTTAAATAAAGGTTTATATATATAAATACCTGGTTAAATAAAGGGTTATATATATAAATACCTGGTTAAATAAAGGGTTATATATAAATACCTGGTTAAATAAAGGGTTATATATATAAATATCTGGTTAAATAAAGGGTTATATATATAAATACCTGGTTAAATAAAGGGTTATATATATAAATACCTGGTTAAATAAAGGGTTATATATATAAATACCTGGTTAAATAAAGGGTTAGGGTTATATACAGTGGGGCAAAAATGTATTTAGTCAGCCACCAATTGTGCAAGTTCTCCCACTTAAAAAGATGAGAGAGGACTCTAATTTCATTAGTCCCTGTGATTGACATAACACTAAGCCAATCACGGTGCAATGCTCTGTATTTTCTGCTGGCTTGCCCCACCACCACAGAAAGCACTAAGCTAGGCTGAAACACCTGCATTTTGTCGCTGCCTTACTCAAGAAAACAAAAAGAAGAGACCATGTTTGTTTGCGGCTTAATCAACTCAATGATATATATTATTCTTACATTGTTTGCAAACTGATATGTGACACGTATTAATGCCAAAATAACATGCACAACAGGCAAGCCCCCCTCCCCAATTGTATTTATTTATTTTTTGCTAAAAATGTGGGTCTCTGTCCCACCTGCCCTGAATGACAGGCCGCCACTGGGTGTGACCACTGACTCATACAGCGAGACACGTCTCCTTCACATAGAGTTGATCAGGCTGTTGATTGGGACCTGTGTTGAGCCCAGTTTCCCCAGTACTAGTGCAGCGTGACACGTCTCCTTCACATAGAGTTGATCAGGCTGCTGATTGGGACCTGTGTTGAGCCCAGTTTCCCCAGTACTAGTGCAGCGAGACACATCTCCTTCACATAGAGTTGATCAGGCTGTTGATTGGGACCTGTGTTGAGCCCAGTTTCCCAGTACTAGTGCAGCGAGACACATCTCCTTCACATAGAGTTGATCAGGCTGTTGATTGGGACCTGTGTTGAGCCCAGTTTCCCCAGTACTAGTGCAGCGAGACACATCTCCTTCATATAGAGTTGATCAGGCTGTTGATTGGGACCTGTGTTGAGCCCAGTTTCCCCCAGTACTAGTGCAGCGAGACACATCTCCTTCATATAGAGTTGATCAGGCTGTTGATTGGGACCTGTGTTGAGCCCAGTTTCCCCAGTACTAGTGCAGCGAGACACATCTCCTTCACATAGAGTTGATCAGGCTGTTGATTGGGACCTGTGTTGAGCCCAGTTTCCCCAGTACTAGTGCAGCGTGACACATCTCCTTCACATAGAGTTGATCAGGCTGTTGATTGGGACCTGTGTTGAGCCCAGTTTCCCCCAGTACTAGTGCAGCGTGACACGTCTCCTTCACATAGAGTTGATCAGGCTGTTGATTGGGACCTGTTGGAATGTTGTCCCACTCCTTTCAACGGCTGTGTGAAGTTGCTGGATATTGGTAGGAACTGGAGCACATTTCGCACACGTTGATCCAGAGCATCCCAAACGTGCTCAATGGGGTGACGTGTCTGGTGAGTATGCAGGCCATGGAAGAACTGGGACATTTTCAGCTTCCAGTAATTGTGTACAGATCCTTGCGACTTGGGGCCGTGCTTTATCATGCTGAAACATGAGGTGATGGAGGATGAATGGCACGACAATGGACCTCAGGATCTCATCACAGCATCTCTGTGCGTTCAAATTGCTATCGATAAAATGCAATTGTGTTCGTGTTTTCCAGCTTATGCCTACCCGCAACCCCACCATGGGGCACTCTTCACAACGTTGACATCAGAAAACCGCTCATCAACACGCCGTCTTCGGTTGTGAGGCCCGGTTGTACTTACTTCCAAATTCTCAAACGACTTTTGAGGCGGCTTATGGTAGAAATGAACATTCAACAGCTCTGGTGGACATTCCTGCAGTCAGCATGCCAAACTTGAGACATCTGTAAGCCATGGCATTGTGCAACAAAACTGCACATTTTAGAGCGGACTTTTATTGCCCACAGCACAAGGTGCACCTGTGTAATGATCATGCTGTTTAATCAGCTTCTTGATACGCCACACCTGTCAGGTGGATTAATTACCTGGCAAAGGAGAAATGCCTACCAACAGGGATGGAACAAAGTTGTGCACAACATTTTGAGAAATACGCTTTTTTAAAGCGCATGAAACATTTCTGGGACTTTTATTTCAGCTCATAAAACACAGAGACACTTTACATGTTGTGTTTATATTTTAGTTCAGTGTACATGACTATTGAATCGCTCCTGAACAGTCTGGTTTTCAGAGACGGACCGAGGGCTCAAATATGACCACAGCTAAAAACCAGTCGATTGCCATTTTCTCATTTTATTTACAGCTTTTAGTCTGCGGGGAAACTAGTACAAAATGTCTTCATAGTGAATGGTGGAAGATCGAAACGTCCACCTCAATCCCCCAGGCACCCTTACAGATCTACTATATTAAATTTGACCGGTTTCTCACGGGAAAACTTTTTAGAAGTTTACATTTCCTGCTGTGCAGCAACATTTTCTGCAACAACAGAGAGATCAAATGAAGATAGCAGATCGGGCATGATCTGACCTCATCACTTACTAAACACACACAGGAGAACATGAGCTATTAAAATCTGATTCTGGGTCAAGGATAGGGGTTATAAAAAGCAACTGGATGAGGTTTAGGGGATAATAAGCAGGCTGGATGAGGGTTAGTGTTTATAGACCGAACAACGCCATTTATCTGTGACTATAGCACTCAGGTGGCTTATTTAAGGTAGGCTAATAATCAGTCAGTCTTCAACATCTCTGTTTTATTTAAGCTTCTCTGTGTGGTGGTCATACTCCTACACCACCACTAGAGGTCACTGGTCAGGAGGTCATATGAAACCTCTTCTGATGTCAGCCGGCCGGTTCCCAGCAGGTCTCAGCCCCTTCGTCCAATCAGCCCTCCTGCCGTGGGATCGTGACCTGGGAGCGGACCAATAGGGTCGTAGCGGGGCGGGGCAGAGATACCACCGGGGATGCCAGGTCTCTGGTCGTACTCCCCACCGATGATGCCAGGCGGGTAGAAGGGGAAGGGGTTGTTGGGGAGGGGTGGAGTGGGTAGAGCGGTGGGGGACAGGGTGGTAGCGGGGCATGTGGTGCCGGTAACTGGCTGCTTCTCTCCTCCACGTGTACTTCTTCTTGTAGAGCTGAAATTAAAACGATACCAGAGAGTTAGACAGTGTCTGAGTCCTAAATGATACCAGAGTTAGACAGTGTCTGAGTCCT
>NW_026290402.1:0-6627 GCF_023373465.1 Oncorhynchus keta
ACATTTACATTTACATTTAAGTCATTTAGCAGACGCTCTTATCCAGAGCGACTTACAAATTGGTGCATTCACCTTATGACATCCAGTGGAACAGCCACTTTACAATAGTGCATCTAAATCTTTTAAGGGGGGTGAGAAGGATTACTTATCCTATCCTAGGTATTCCTTAAAGAGGTGGGGTTTCAGGTGTCTCCGGAAGGTGGTGATTGACTCCGCTGTCCTGGCGTCGTGAGGAGTTTGTTCCACCATTGGGGAGCCAGAGCAGCGAACAGTTTTGACTGGGCTGAGCGGGAACTGTACTTCCTCAGTGGTAGGGAGGCGAGCAGGCCAGAGGTGGATGAACGCAGTGCCCTTGTTTGGGTGTAGGGCCTGATCAGAGCCTGGAGGTACTGAGGTGCCGTTCCCCTCACAGCTCCGTAGGCAAGCACCATGGTCTTGTAGCGGATGCGACTTCAACTGGAAGCCAGTGGAGAGAGCGGAGGAGCGGGGTGACGTGAGAGAACTTGCAGGAAGGTTGAACACCAGGCCGGGCTGCGCGTTCTGGATGAGTTGTAGGGGTTTAATGGCACAGGCAGGGAGCCCAGCCAACAGCGGGTGCAGTAATCCAGACGGGAGATGACAAGTGCCTGGATTAGGACCTGCGCCGCTTCCTGTGTGAGCCCAGGAGTCGAACTCTGCCGGATGTTGTAGAGCATGAACCTACAGGAGGCGGGCCGCCTTGATGTTGAATTGAGAAACGACAGGGTGTTGTCCAGGATCACGCCAAGGTTCTTAGCGCTCTGAGGACACAATGGAGTTGTCAACCGTGATGGCGGAATCATGGAGGCAGGCAGTCCTTCCCGGGAGGAAGAGCAGCTCCGTCTTGCCGAGGATTCAGGAGGAGTGGTGATCAGTCATCCCACACAGTATGTATCTGCCAGACATGTGCAGAGATGCGTTCGCCACCTGGTCATCAGAAGGGGAAAGGAAGATTAATTGTGTGTCGTCTGCATAGCAATGATAGGAGAGACCATGTGAGGTTATGACAGAGCCAAGTGACTTGGTATATAGCGAGAATAGGAGAGAGCCTAGAACAGAGCCCTGGGGGACACCAGTGGTGAGAGCGCGTGGTGAGAGACAGATTCTCGCCACGCCACCTGGTAGGAGCGACCTGTCAGATGGGACGCAATCCAAGCGTGGGCGCGGGAATGCCCAACTCGGGAGGGTGGAGAGGAGGATCTGATGGTTCACAGTATCGAAGGCAGCCGATAGGTCTAGAACAGAAATTGTCAAAGTCAAATGGACGGAGGGGCCAAATAAAAATTTTGCTACAAGCCGAGGGACCGGACTGTTCGAATGTTCATTGAAAAATTTTTTAAATGACGACATATAGTCTAGTGAACCTAATTGAACCTACTGAAAACCTAACAAATATATTCCAATATGATCAGATAAATAAAGCAATATTTTCTTATGGCTCTGTCAGTAATCTTTAATTTTCAACAGACACAAAAGACAAATTTCCTTTATATAAAAATCCCCATAACATGAACATTAAATGAAAGAAACCGGTATTCAAGGCACCATCAGTAGCCTATATTTTCTATTTTAGCAAAGTGGGCTAAATTTACTTCAAAGAAAAAAACAATAATAGCAATTTTCTATCATCCACTCAACCGGAAATATTTTAAAAATATAATTGGATTGAAATACAATAAAATAAAGTGCAAAAATCTATTAATCAAAAACAACACTTTGTTTAAGGAGAAGTAACATGCAGTGAAAACAAATATTAAACTTTAACTTTTAAACTTGAACTGAGTAAAAACTCTAAATATGTGATTGCACAGTAATGTTCCTTGTTTGAGGTTGAGGGTGATACTTGGTGGTGTCCCATCTTTTCCACAAGTTCATCAATGTTCGGGGTAAGGCTCTGAGCTGGAGGAAATCCTCAGAATTGAGTGGAGGTGTTCAGCAGTAAGTCGACTTCTGTGTGATGTTTTGTTCAAGTTCATCAAAGAAAACAGTTGTTCACACAGGTATGTGCTGCCAAACATAGACAACGTTTGAGCAGCCTGGATGCGCAGCTGGGGCATTGTGTCGGGGGAGAGCAGGCGAACTCCGCAGCACCCATCTGCCATATTTTGCCTCAGTGCATCATTGCATTGGAGGTCAATCAACTCCATTTGGAGGTTTGGTGAGTGAGCTTTTCCACGTCAACAGCAAATGGGTTACCGAGTTCCAACCTTTTTTGTGCTTCAAAGTCAGCAAATCGGCGTCGAAAGTCAGCGGCAAGCATACCTACGATCCAGCCAACTGTGCGCTGGGAACGACTACAGAGAAGCTTCTCTTTCATGGTCTGCAGCTGGGAAAGTGGCTCAAATTTTCTTCCGCATCTGCGTCTCCCACATGAGTCAGTTTGGTTTTAAATGCCTTCACTGTACTGTACATATCAGAGATGACACGATCCCGACCCTGCAGCTGCTGGGTTCATTGCATTCAGATGACTCGTAATGTCACACCCAGAAAAGCCATTTCACACAGAAACATTTCGTCTCGGAGTTGTGTGTGTCTTTCCCTTTGCTGTCCAGAACAGACAAATCTCCTCACTGGCTTCGAAACATCTTTGAAGCACCTTTCCCTGGCTTAGCCATCGCACCTCTGTGTGATAAGGCAAATCACCATGCTCGCTTTCTAACTCCGTCAGAAATACCTTGAACTGGCGGTGATTCAAACCTTTGGCTCTGATAAAGTTAACTGTGCGCGTGATGATGCTCATTACATGCTCCATTTTCAAGGCTTTACCGCACAACGTCTTCCCCTGTGTATGATACAATGATAAGCTGTCAGCTCACCTGTCGCGTTTTCCTCTTGCATCTTTTCCCGTATCTTCGCCACCAGTCCGCTCCTGTGTCCACACATCGCAGGTGCTCCGTCGGTTGTCAAACCCACGAGTTTTTTTCCCAAGGCAGCTCCATCTCATTTACACATCTTGACACCTCTTCATACAAATCATGCCCGTAGTTGTGCCATGCATAGGACGTAAAGCCAAAAACTCCTCTGTCACGCTTAGGCTGGAGTCCCTCCCGCGGATGAAAATTGACAACTGGGCAATGTCAGAAATGTCAGTGCTCTCATCCACAGCCAAGGAATATGCAATGAAATCTTTTCCCTTTTTCACAAGCTGCTCTTTTAGATTGATGGACAACTGGTCTACTCTCTCGGCAATGGTGTTTCTGCTCAGACTCACATTTAAAAAGAGTTGCCTTTTTTTCTGGGCAAACTTCGTCACAAACTTTAATCATGCAGTTTTTTGATGAAATCCCCCTCCGTAAATGGCGGGCTGATTTAGCGATCTCTTCTGCCAAAATAAAACTGGCCTTGACAGCAGCCTGGCCTTGTGATTTGGCTTTTTGAACAGAGCCTGTCGAGATTTGAGGCCTCGTTTTAATTCCTCTGCCTTTTGTAGCCTTTGTTCCATGTCCATATTCTTGTTTTTGTCGCGTGTTTCGTTTCATAATGTCATCTCAGATTATACTCTTTCAGTACCGCCACACTTTCTCCACACAGAAGACACACAGGTTTTCCAGCTACCTCCCGTGAACAAATACTCCGACTCCCACCTTGTTTGAGCCCCCGGTTCTCAGTGTCCACCTTCCGTTTGCCATTTTTGATGGGTATCTGAAAGTTAATTTTACTGTGATGCTGACAACTGTGTAATAAATATTGAAATGAAGCAGCCTACTGCTCGGTGCGTCACCGTTGCATTGTGGAAATGTAGTATTGGTGCGTGTAAAGATCTGCGGGCTGCCGGCTTGCTGCGGTCTGCGGGCGGTTCTAATAATAAATCAAGATCATCCCAGGGGCCGTAAAAACCTTCTTGGGCCGGATGTGGCCCACGAGCCTTGACTCTGACATATGTGGTCTAGAAGGATGAGAGCAGAGGAGAGAGAGTTAGCTTTAGCGGTGCGGAGCGCCTCCGTGATACAGAGAAGAGCAGTCTCCGTTGAATGACTAGTCTTGAAACCTGACTGATTTGGATCGAAGGTCATTCAGAGAGATAAGCGGGAGAGCTGGCCAAGGACGGCACGTTCAAGAGTTTTGGAGAGAAAGAGAAAGAAGGGATACTGGTCTGTAGTTGTTTGACATCGGAGGGATCGAGTGTAGGTTTTTCAGAAGGGGTGCAACTCTCGCTCTCTTGAAGACGGAAGGGACGTAGCAAGCGGTCAGGGATGAGTTGATGAGCGAGGTGAGGTAAGGAGAAGGTCTCGGAAATGGTCTGGAGAAGAGAGGAGGGATAGGGTCAAGCGGGTAGGTTGTTGGGCGGCCGGCCGTCACAAGACGCAAGATTTCATCTGGAGAGAGAGGAGAAAGAGGTCAGAGCACAGGGTAGGGCAGTGTGAGCAGAACCAGCGGTGCCGTTTGACTTAGCAAGCGAGGATCGGATGTCGTCGACCTTCTTTTCAAAGTGGTTGTGAGAGTCATCTGCAGAGGAGGAGGGAGGGGAGGATTCAGGAGGGAGGAGAAGGTGGCAAAGAGCTTCCTAGGGTTAGAGGCAGATGCTTGGAATTTAGAGTGGTAGAAAATGGCTTTAGCAGCAGAGACAGAGGAGGAAAATGTAGAGAGGAGGGAGTGAAAGGATGCCAGGTCCGCAGGAGGCGGGTTTTCCTCCATTTCCGCCGGCTGCCCGAGCCCTGTTCTGTGAGCTCGCAATGAGTCGTCGAGCCACGGGGGCGGGAGGGAGGACCGAGCCGGCCTGGAGGATAGGGGACATAGAGTCAAAGGATGCAGAAAGGGAGGAGAGGAGGGTTGAGGAGGCAGAATCAGGAGATAGGTTGGAGAAGGTTTGAGCAGAGGGAAGAGATGATAGGATGGAAGAGGAGAGAGTAGCGGGGGGAGAGAGCGAAGGTTGGGACGGCGCGATACCATCCGAGTAGGGGCAGTGTGGGAGGTGTTAGATGAGAGCGAGAGGGAAAAGGATACAAGGTAGTGGTCGGAGACTTGGAGGAGTTGCAATGAGGTTAATGGAAGAACAGCATCTAGTAAAGATGAGGTCGAGCGTATTGCCTGCCTTGTGAGTAGGGGGAAGGTGAGAGGGTGAGGTCAAAAGAGGAGAGGAGTGGAAAGAAGGAGGCAGAGAGGAATGAGTCAAAGGTAGACGTGGGGAGGTTAAAGTCGCCCAGCACTGTGAGAGGTGAGCCGTCCTCAGGAAAGGAGCTTATCAAGGTATCAAGCTCATTGATGAACTCTCCGAGGGAACCTGGAGGGCGATAAATGATAAGGATGTTAAGCTTGAAAGGGCTGGTAACTGTGACAGCATGGAATTCAAAGGAGGCGATAGACAGATGGGTAAGGAGAAAGAGAGAATGACCACTTGGGGAGATGAGGATCCCGGTGCCACCACCCCGCTGACCAGAAGCTCTCGGGGTGTGCGAGAACACGTGGGCGGACGAAGAGAGAGCAGTAGGAATAGCAGTGTTGTCTGTGGTGATCCATGTTTCCGTCAGTGCCAAGAAGTCGAGGGACTGGAGGAGGCATAGGCTGAGATGAACTCTGCCTTGTTGGCCGCAAATCAGCAGTTCCAGAGGCTACCGGAGACCTGGAACTCCACGTGGGTCGTGCGCGCTGGGACCACCAGATTAGGTGCCGCGGCCACGCGGTGTGGAGCGTTTGTATGGTCTGTGCAGAGAGGAGAACAGGGATAGACAGACACATAGTTGACAGGCTAAAGAAGAGGCTACGCTAATGCAAAGGAGATTGGAATGACAAGTGGACTACACGTCTCGAATGTTCAGAAAGTACGTAGCAAGAATCTTATTGACTAAAATGATAAAAAATGATACAGTACTGCTGAAGTAGGCTAGCTGGCAGTGGCTGCGTTGTTGACACTACACTAATCAAGTCGTTCCGTTGAGTGTAATAGTTTCTGCAGTGCTGCTATTCGAAGGGGCTAGCTGGTTAGCTAGCAGGGTTGTTTACGTTACGTTGCGTAAAAGAACGACAACAGCTGGCTAGCTAACCCAGAAAATCGCTCTAGACTACACATTATCTTTGATACAAAGACGGCTATGTAGCTAGCTATGTAGCTAGCTACGATCAAACAAATCAAACCGTTGTACTGTAATGAAATGAAATGAAAATGTGATACTACCTGTGAATGCGACCGGGTTGTTGAGTTCTATTCAGTAGACGTTGGCTAGCTGTTAGCTGTTAGCTGTTAGCTAGCTAGCAGAGTCTCCTACGTTAAGGACGACAAATAGCTGGCTAGCTAACCTCGGTAAATTAAGATAATCACTCTAAGACTACACACTCTAAACTACACATTATCTAGGATACGAAGACAGCAAAGACAGCTATGTAGCTAGCTAACACTACACTAATCAAGTCGTTCAGTTGAGTGTAACAGTGCTGTTAATCGGTGGGCGTTTGCTAGCTGGCTAGCTGGTGAAGTGAAGACTACGTTAGGGCGACGAAATACGATAATTATGCAATTATCTTTGATACAAGGACGGCTATGTAGCTAGCTAAGAAGAAATTGCTAAGATTAGAGCAAATCAAACCGTTGTACTATAATGAAATGTAATGAAATGTAATGAAAAAAGTTATACTACCTGCGGAGCTAAGTGCCCGATGCGACCGCTCGCTCCA
>NW_026290403.1:0-5944 GCF_023373465.1 Oncorhynchus keta
GCACAATTGGTGGCTGACTAAATACTTTTTTGCCCCACTGTATATATATGTTATGCAGGTGAATGAGGACCCAAAAGCGACTTAACGAAACAGAGTCTTTATTCCAGTATTTGACAAAAGTGATAATCCTGGAAATTATCAAGGTAGAAAACAAAACAGGAAAACTGAAATCCACTCGTCAGTAGAAAGGACTGACTGGAGACTCGAGCATAGACTGCAGGTTGCTTCGGAAGGCACCGGCCGTAGCAGACCTAGACACCTGCTCACACGCAGCATCTGAAGACAGGTAAAACCACGACAGAGCGAGACAAGGACACAGAACTGCGAACATCATACAAGGATCCGACAAGGACAGAAGCGGAAAACAAGGGGAGAAATAGGAGCTCTAATCAGAGGGCAAAATAGGGGACAGGTGTGAAAAGAGTAAATGAGTGAGTTAGGAGAATGAGGAACAGCTGGGAGCAGGAACGGAACGATAGAGAGAAGAGAGAGAGGGAGGGGGAGAGAGAGGATAGAAAAGGAACTAACCTAATAAGACCCAGCAGGGGGAAACGAACAGAAGGAAACATTTACATTACATTTAAGTCATTTACAGACGCTCTTATCCAGAGCGACTTACAAATTGGTGCATTCACCTTATGACAACCAGTGGAACAGCCGCTTTACAATAGTGCATCTAAATCTTTTAAGAGGGGGTGAGAAGGATTACTTACCCTTATCCTATCCTAGGTATTCCTTGAAGAGGTGGGGGTTTCAGGTGTCTCCGGAAGGTGGTGATTGACTCCGCTGTCCTGGCGTCGTGAGGAGTTTGTTCCCACCATTGGGGGGCCAGAGCAGCGAACAGTTTTGACTGGGCTGAGCGGGAACTGTACTTCCTCAGTGGTAGGGAGGCGAGCAGGCCAGAGGTGGATGAACGCAGTGCCCTTGTTTGGGTGTAGGGCCTGATCCAGAGCCTGGAGGTACTGAGGTGCCGTTCCCCTCACAGCTCCGTAGGCGAGCACCATGGTCTTGTAGCGGATGCGAGAGCTTCAACTGGAAGCCAGTGGAGAGAGCGGAGGAGGCGGGGTGGCGTGAGAGAACTTGGGAAGGTTGAACACCAGACGGCAAAGAGACAAGACATGATAACCAATGATAAAACATGACAGTACCCCCCACTCCACCGAGCGCTCCTGGCACTCGAGATGAACCCTGGCGGCAACGTGGAGGAATCATCAATCAACGAACGGTCCAGCACGTCCCGGAGATGGAAACCCAACTCCCCAGACCGCAACCCTCCCAATCCACTAAGTACTGGTGACCACGTCCCCGAGAACGCATGTCCATGATCTTCCGTACCTTGTAAATAGGTGCGCCGACAAGGACGGGGGAAGACGAACGGGGGCGCGAAGAGGGCTTGACACAGGAGACATGGAAGACAGGGTGGACGACGAAGATGTCGCGGAAGAAGCAGTCGCACAGCGATGATTGACGACCTGGGAGACACGGAACGGACCAATGAACCGCGGAGTCAACTTGCGAGAAGCTGTCGTAAGGGAAGGTTACGAGTGGAAAGCCACACTCTCTGGCCGCGACAATACCCAGGACTCTTAATCCTACGTTTATTGGCGGCTCACAGTCTGCGCCCTGTAACGGCAAAGTGCAGACCTGACCCTCCTCCAGGTGCGCTCACAACGTTGACAAACGCCTGAGCGGAGGGAACGCTTGACTCGGCGAGCTGGGACGAGAACAGAGGAGGCTGGTAACCCAGACTACTCTGAAACGAGATAGCCCGGTAGCAGACGAAGGAAGCGAGTTGTGAGCGTATTCTGCCCAGGGGAGCTGTTTCTGCCCAAGACGAGGGTTTCTAAAAGAAAGGCTGCGTAATATGCGACTAATCGTCTGATTGGCCCTTTCTGCTTGACCGTTAGACTGGGGATGAAAACCGGAAGAGAGACTGACGGAAGCACCAATCAAACGACAGAACTCCCTCCAAAACTGTGACGCGGAATTGCGGACCTCTGTCTGAAACGGCGCCTAACGGGAGGCCATGAATTCTGAACACATTCTCAATGATGATTTGTGCCGCTCCTTAGCGGAAGGAAGCTTAGCGAGGGGAATGAAATGTGCCGCCTTAGAGAACCTATCGATAACCGTAAGAATCACAGTCTTCCCCGCAGACGAAGGCAAACCGGTAATGAAGTCTAAGGCGATGTGAGACCATGGTCGAGAAGGACGGGGGCGGTCTGAGACGACCGGCAGGAGGAGAGCTACCTGACTTAGTCTGCGCGCAGTCCGAACAAGCAGCCACGAAACGGCGCGTGTCACGCCCTGAGTAGGCCACCAAAACCGCTGGCGAATAGAAGCAAGCGTACCCCGAACGCCCGGGGTGGCCAGCTAACTTGGCAGAGTGAGCCCACTGAAGAACAGCCAGACGAGTAGAAACAGGAACGAAAAGAAGGTTACTAGGACACGCGTGGCGACGCAGTGTGAGTGAGTGCTTGCTTAACCTGTCTCTCAATTCCCCAGACAGTCAACCCGACAACACGCCCATCAGGAAGAATCCCTCGGGGTCGGTGAAGCCACAGAAGAACTAAAGAGACGGGATAAGGCATCAGGCTTGGTGTTCTTATTACCCGGGCGATAAGAAATAACGAACTCGAACGAGCGAAAACAACGCCCAACGAGCTTGGCGTGCATTAAGTCGTTTGGCAGAACGGATGTACTCAAGGTTCTTATGGTCAGTCCAAACGACAAAAGGAACAGTCGCCCTCCAACCACTGTCGCCATTCGCCTAGGGCTAGCGGATGGCGAGCAGTTCATGTTACCCACATCATAGTTTGCGTTCCGATGGCGACAGGCGATGAGAAAAATAAGCGCAAGGATGGACCTTATCGTCAGACTGGAAGCGCTGAGATAGAATGGCTCCCACGCCCACCTCTGAAGGCCAACTTCGACAATGAATTGTTTAGTGACGTCAGGAGTAACAAGGATAGAGCGGATGTAAAACGCTTCTTGAGGAGATCAAAAGCTCCCTGGGGCGGAACCGGACCACTTAAAGCACGTCTTGACAGAAGTAAGAGCTGTGAGAGGGGCAGCAACTTGACCGAAATTACGAATGAAACGCCGATAGAAATTAGCGAAACCTAGAAAGCGCTGCAACTCGACACGTGACCTTGAACGGGCCAATCACTGACAGCCTGACCTTAGCGGGATCCATCTGAATGCCTTCAGCGGAAATAACAGAACCGAGAAATGTGACAGAGGAGACATGAAAGGCGCACTTCTCAGCCTTCACGTAGAGACAATTCTCTAAAAGGCGTTGGAGTACACGTCGAACGTGCTGAACATGAATCTCGAGTGACGGTGAAAAAAATCAGGATATCGTCAAGGTAGACAAAAACAAAGATGTTCAGCATGTCTCTCAGTACATCATTAACTAATGCCTGAAAAACAGCTGGAGCATTAGCGAGACCGAACGGCAGAACCCGGTACTCAAAATGCCCTAACGGAGTGTTAAACGCCGTTTTCCACTCGTCCCCCTCTCTGATGCGCACGAGATGGTAAGCGTTACGAAGGTCCAACTTAGTAAAGAACCTGGCTCCCTGCAGAATTTCGAAGGCTGACGACATAAGGGAAGCGGATAACGATTCTTAACCGTTATGTCATTCAGCCCTCGATAATCCACGCAGGGGCGCAGAGTACCGTCCTTCTTAACAAAAAAACCCCGCTCCATGGAGAGGAAGAAGGCACCACGGTACCGGCGTCGAGAGAAACAGACAAATAATCCTCGAGAGCCTTACGTTCGGGAGCCGACAGAGAGTATAGTCTACCCCGAGGGGAGTGGTCCCCGGAAGGAGATCAATACTACAATCATACGACCGGTGTGGAGGAAGGGAGTTGGCTCTGGACCGACTGAAGACCGTGCGCAGATCATGATATTCCTCCGGCACTCCTGTCAAATCACCAGGTTCCTCCTGAGAAGAGGGGACAGAAGAAACAGGAGGGATAGCAGACATTAAACACTTCACATGACAAGAAACGTTCCAGGATAGGATAGAATTACTAGACCAATTAATAGAAGGATTATGACATACTAGCCAGGGATGACCCAAAACAACAGGTGTAAAAGGTGAACGAAAAATCAAAAAGAAATGGTCTCACTGTGGTTACCAGATACTGTGAGGGTTAAAGGTAGTGTCTCACATCTGATACTGGGGAGAAGACTACCATCTAAGGCGAACATGGGCGTGGGCTTCCCTAACTGTCTGAGAGGAATGTCATGTTTCCGAGCCCATGCTTCGTCCATAAAACAACCCTCAGCCCCAGAGTCTATCAAGGCACTGCAGGAAGCAGCCGAACCGGTCCAGCGTAAATGGACCGACAAGGTAGTACAGGATCTAGATGGAGAGACCTGAGTAGTAGCGCTCACCAGTAGCCCTCCGCTTACTGATGAGCTCTGGCCTTTTACTGGACATGAACTGACAAAATGTCCAGCAGAACCGCAATAGAGGCAAGGCGGTTGGTGATCCTCCGTTCCCTCTCCTTAGTCGAGATGCGAATGCCTCCCAGCTGCATGGGCTCAGTCTCAGAGCCGGAGGGAGGCGATGGTTGAGATGCGGAGAGGGGGAACACCGTTAACGCGAGCTCTCTTCCCACGAGCTCCGGTGACGAAGATCTACCATTCGTTCTATGCGGATGGCGGGAGTGCAATCAAAGAGTCCCACGCTGGAAGGAACCTCCCGGGAGAGAATCTCATCTTTAACCTCAGCGTGGGTCCCTCCAGAAAACGGCCGAGCAAACGCCGGCTCGTTCCAGTCACTGGAGGCAGCAAGAGTGCGAAACTCTATAGAGTAATCCGTTATGGATCGATCACCATGATATAGAGAAGCCAGGGCCCTGGAAGCCTCCTTACCAAAAACTGAACGATCAAAAACCCGTATCATCTCCTCTTTAAAGTTCAGATAATTGTTAGAACACTCAGCTCTTGCCTCCCAGATAGCTGTACCCCACTCCCGAGCCCGACCAGTAAGGAGTGAAATGACGTAAGCAATCCGAGCTCTCTCTCCAGAGTATGTGTTGGGTTGGAGAGAGAACACAATATCACACTGGGTGAGAAAGGAGCGGCACTCAGTGGGCTGCCCAGAGTAACATGGCGGGTTATTAACCCTAGGTTCCGGAGACTCGGAAGACCAGGAAGCGTAGCTGGTGGCACGAGGCAGAAGACTCCGAAACTGTCCCTGAGAGGGTCGGAAACCTGGCCGGCCAGGGTCTCAACGGCATGACGAGCAGCAGACAATTCCTGCTCGTGTCTGCCGAGCATAGCTCCCCTGGATCTCGGCGGCGGTGTTGCGAGAATCCGTGAGTCGCTGGGTCCATTCTTGGTCGGATCCTTCTGTTGTGCAGGTGAATGAGGACCCAAGCGACAACAAACAAGTCTTTATTCCAGTATTTGACAAAAGTGATAATCCTGGAAATTATCAAGAGTGAAAACAAAACAGGAACTGAAATCCACTCGTCAGTAGAAAGGACTGACTGGAGACTCGAGCATAGACTGCAGGTTGCTTCCGGGAAGGCACCGGCCGTAGCAGACCCTAGACACCTGCTCACACGCAGCATCTGAAAACGGTGATGGCTCTGACAGGCGAGACAAGGACACAGAACTGCGAACATCATACAGATCCGACAAGGACAGAAAGCGGAAAACAAGGAGAAATAGGGCTCTAATCAGAGGGCAAAAATAGGGGACAGGTGTGAAAAGAGTAAATGAAGAATTAGTTGGGAGAATGAGGAACAGCTGGGAGCAGGAACAAACGATAGAAGAAGAGAGAAGCCGAGAGAGGAGAGAGAGAGGGAGGGGAAGAGAGGGATAGAAAGAGAGGAAAGAACCTAATAAGACCAGCAGAGGGAAACGAATAGAAGGGAAGCTTCAGAGACAAGACATGATAACCAATGATAAAACATGACA
>NW_026290404.1:0-9593 GCF_023373465.1 Oncorhynchus keta
GATTTGGCCAGGGTTGTTCCGGTTTTGGTCACTAGATGCCCCCATTGTGCCTTTTGACCTTTTGTTTTCCCTTGATCCCCATTATTATTTGCACCTGTGCCTCGTTTCCCCTGATTGTATTTAAACCCTTTGTTTTACTCAGTTCTTTGCTCTGTGTTTGTATGTAGCACCTCCAGCCCTAGTACTCTGTGAACTCTTGTTGATCCCGGTGGTCTCTTGTGGAATTCTGTTGTTTATTTTTGAGTATATTTTTAGGCTTTTTGTGCTGTACCTTCCACCTTGTGGATTTACCTTTGTCTTGGAGGATTACCTTTGTTCTTGTGGAATTCCTTGAGGTTGTGGAGTTACATGTTTTCCTGAAGAACTTCACATTTTACTTCATTAAATACACCGTCTCAAGTACTGCTGTGTCTGCCTCATCTTCTGGGTTCTGCCAACTATTCGTGGCTCAGTTGGTTAAGTGACTGTTTCTCACTCGGAGACCCGGGTTCGTAACCGGGTCCTGACAGAAACACAGAGCCAAAAATGAACCCAGAGGCAGCCAGTTCCCAGGACCTTGTTGCCATGCTGTCCCACCACCAGGAGACTGTCCAACGCCATGAAGCCGCCCTGGTTCAGCAAGAGGCCTTAATGGCTAGACATTCTCATCTTCTGTCGGAGATGCTGACTTCCATAAAGCAGATATCTGATCGACTTACCCCGGCAACAGTTCCGTCCCAGTACCTCAGATTCACGTACCCATGGCAGTTAACCCTCTGGCTGAACCTCGTCTTCCACCTCCCCAACGGTTCTCAGGTGATCCAAGTGCTTGTAAAGGGTTTCTCACCCAATGTTCTCTCTCCTTCGAGCTGCAACCCTCGTCGTTCCCCACCGACCGGTCTAAGATCGCATATATCATCACCCTGCTGTCGGAAAAGCCCTGGCCTGGGCTACTGCTGTGTGGGATGCCCATAGTTCCTGCTGTGCCAGCTACTCTGCCTTTGCTGAGGAATTCAAACGAGTGTTTCAAGGCCCAAGCAGTGGTCCTGACTCAGCCAAACAGCTCCTGACTCTCCACCAAGGTCGGCGCAGCGTGACGGACTATGCCATCCAGTTCGCACGGTGGCAGCAGCGAGTGGCTGGAACAACGAGGCGCTCACGGTGTGCTTTCTGAAAGGCCTTTCCGACACTATTCAAGATGAACTGGCCACTCGGGAACCACCGGACAATCTCCGAGTCCCTGATCAAGTTGGCCTCACGCATTGACCAGCGTCTGAGAGAGAGAACTCAACCGTAGACCTCTAGCCCCTATCAGTCCCAGCTCCGAGTCCCCACCTTTATCCTCGCTGGCTCCACCGGAACCCATGCAGATTGGACGCATCTCCCAGGCTGAGAGACCGCCCCGGATGAGGAGCGACGCTGTCTATATTGCGGCAAACCGGGCCATTTCCGTTCCACGTGTCGGGCTCCAGGGAAACGCTCTGTCCTACAAGACCGGGGGAACTGTAACGGGAAACAACCTCCTCCCCATCCGTCCAACTCCCGTCTGCTCATTCCAGTCACCCTTTCCTGGGACAACCACAAGCTTCACCTTCAAGCCTTGGTAGACTCTGGAGCCGCAGGTAACTTCATGGATGGTGTCTGGGCGAAGGAGAATGGCGTTCCCTCTGAACCTCTAAGTGACCCCATGAGGGTTACTACATTGGATGGAAGCCCTTTGGGATCTGGACTTGTCACCATGTCACTACCTCCTTGCGACTTTCAGTTTCACAACACCAGGAATTGATGAACTTTCATTTGATCTCCTGTTCCGAGTTCCCTCTCGTCCTTGGATACCCCTGGCTTCACAGCCATAACCCCTCACATCGACTGGTCTGTGGGCACTATCAAGCAGTGGGGTCCTACGTGCCAAGCTACTTGTATTTTCCCGAATTCCCGAGTTCTACTCCCGAGTCTTTAGAATCCATCGACCTGACCCGAGTTCCCGAGTGTTACCATGACCTCAAACTGGTATTTAGCAAACAGAGGGCCACCATGCTACCACCCCATAGACCTTATGATTGCCCCATCGAACTGTTTCCGGGCACTTGCCCCCAGGGGTCGGATCTTTTCCCTATCTCCACCCGAACGAGCTGCTATGGATACCTACATCATCAAGGACGCTCTGGAAGCAGGCCTCATGCGTCCATCCACCTCACCGCGGGAGCAGGGTTTTTCTTTGTGGCCAAGAAAGACGGTGGATTACGCCCTTGCATCGACTACCGGGGACTCAATGCCATAACCGTCCGTAACCGTTACCCGCTACCCCTTATGGCCACAGCCTTCGAGCTGCTCCAGGAAGCAGTTGTTTTCACTAAGCTTGACCTGCGGAACGCATACCATCTTGTGCGGATCAGACCTGGTGACGAGTGGAAGACCGCTTTCAACACGCCTACTGGTCACTATGAATACTTGGTGATGCCCTTCGGCCTGACCAACGCCCCAGCGGTGTTCCAAGCGCTCATAAACGATGTGCTTAGGGATATGCTTAACATATTTGTGTTCGTTTACTTGGATGACATCCTCATCTTTTCGAGCTCTCTTCAAGAACACACAAAGCATGTCAGACAAGTACTCAAACGCCTCCTAGACAGCCATCTGTACGTTAAGCCGGAAAAATGTGAATTCCATTCATACCGAGTACAATTCCTGGGATTTGTAGTGGAACCCGGTCGAGTCCTTTTTTGTTGTGGTTGTGTTCCGGAGTTCTAAATTGAGCAGCTGCTGAAAAATGAGCTCCTGTATATATTGAGATTTAAATGTTTTTTTAGAGTGAAGTACATCGAAAAAAATCAAGAGAACTGCAAGACTCAATAGAAGACAAAACAAGGAACAAACCAAAAAAGACAGGCTTTTGAAAAAGTAACTATTTTTCATAAAATTGTACAGTTGTCTTAGCTAGCTGAATTGCTAGCAGAATTGTTTACTTGTTGCTAGGGACTCTCCTGGAAGAAGCTAGCTAGCTTACAAAGAATAACAACAAAAAATATCTAGTTAACAGAAAAAAGGAAGACAAAATAAGGACAAAAGAAGGACAGAAGAAAAGGAAAAGAAAGAGGACAACAAAGTGAAACAGTCAGCACTTCTATTGCAACTTCGATTGCCGTCCTAACGTAGTCTACACTGCTATCTGCCCAACAGCTAGCCAGCTAGCAAACGTCCACCGTCTACCGAATAGCAGCACTGTAGAAACTATTACACTCAACTGAACGACTTGATTAGTGTAGTGTTAGCTAGCTACATAGTTGTCTTTGCTGTCTTCGTATCCAAGATAATTGTGTAGTTTAGAGTGTAGTCTTAGAGTGATTATCTTAATTTACCGAGGTTAGCTAGCCAGCTATTTGTCGTCCTAACGTAGAGACACTGCTAGCTAGCCAACAGCTAGCCAACGTCTACTGAATAGAACTTCCGCACTCAACAACCGTCGATTCCGCTTCGCTCCACAGGTAGTATCACATTTTCATTTCATTTCATTACAGCACAACGGTTTGATTTATTTGATCGTAGCTAGCTACATAGCTAGCTACATAGCCGTCTGTGTATCAAAGATAATTGTGTAGTCTAGAGTGATTTTCTAGGTTAGCTAGCCAGCTATTGTCGTTCTTTTAACAACGTAACGTAATCAACACTGCTAGCTAGCCAGCTAGCCCCCGAATAGCAGCACTGTAGAAACTATTACACTCAACGGAACGACTTGATTAGTGTAGTGTCAACAACGCAGCCACTGCCAGCTAGCCTACTTCAGCAGTACTGTATCATTTTAATCATTTTAGTCAATAAGATTCTTGCTACGTAAGCTTAACTTTCTGAACATTCGAGACGGTAGTCCACTTGTCATTCCAATCTCCTTGCATTAGCGTAGCCTCTTCTGTAGCCTGTCAACTATGTGTCTGTCTATCCCTGTTCTCTCCTCTCTGCACAGACCATACAAACGCTCCACATCGATGCGGTCGCGGCCACCCTAATCTGGTGGTCCCAGCGCGACGACCCACGGGAGTTCCAGGTCTCCGGTAGCCTCTGAACTGCCGGGATCTGCGGCCAACAAGGCAGAGTTCATTCAGCCTATGCCTCCCTCCAGTCCTCGACTTCTTGGCACTGACGGAAACATGGATCACCACAGATAACACTGCTACTCCTACTGCTCTCTTTTCGTCCGCCCACGTGTTCTCGCACACCCCGAGAGCTTCTGGTCAGCGGGGTGGTGGCACCGGGATCCTCATCTCTCCCAAGTGGTCATTCTCTCTTTCTCCCCTTACCCATCTGTCTATCGCCTCCTTTGAATTTCATGCTGTCACAGTTACCAGCCCTTTCAAGCTTAACATCCTTATCATTTATCGCCCTCCAGGTCCCTCGAGAGTTCATCAATGAGCTTGATGCCTTGATAAGCTCCTTTCCTGAGGACGGCTCACCTCTCACAGTTCTGGGCGACTTTAACCTCCCCACGTCTACCTTTGACTCATTCCCTCTGCCTCCTTCTTTCCACTCCTTCCTCTTGACCTCACCCTCTCACCTTCCCCTACTCACAAGGCAGGCAATACGCTGACCTCATCTTTACTAGATGCTGTTCTTCCACTAACCTCATTGTAACTCCTCCAAGTTCCGACCACTACCTTGTATCCTTTTCCCTCTCGCTCTCATCCAACACTTCCCACACTGCCCCTACTGGGATGGTATCGCGCCGTCCCAACCTTCGCTTCTCCCCGCTACTCTCTCTTTCCTTCCATCCTATCATCTCTTCCCTCTGCTCAAACCTTTCTCCAACCTATCTCCTGATTCTGCCTCCTCAACCCTCCTCTCCTCCTTTCTGCATCCTTTGACTCTATGTCCCCTATCCTCCAGGCCGGCTCGGTCCCCCCTCCCGCTCCGTGGCTCGACGACTCATTGCGAGCTCACAGAACAGGGCCCGGGCAGCCGAGCGGAAATGGAGGAAAATCCGCCTCCCTGCGGACCTGGCATCCTTTCACTCCCTCCTCTACATTTTCCTCCTCTGTCTCTGCTGCTAAAGCCACTTTCTACCACTCTAAATTCCAAGCATCTGCTCTAACCCTAGGGGAAGCTTTTTGCCACCTTCTCCTCCCCCTCCTGAATCCCCTCCTCCCTCTCTGCAGATGACTTCGTCAACCATTTTGAAAAGAAGGTCGACGACATCCGATCCTCGTTTGCTAAGTCAAACGACACCGCTGGTTCTGCTCACACTGCCCTACCCTGTGCTCTGACCTCTTTCTCCCCTCTCTCTCCAGATGAAATCTCGCCTTGTGACGGCCGGCCGCCCAACAACCTGCCCGCTTGACCCTATCCCCTCTCTCTTTCCAGACCATTTTCCGAGACAACCCTTCTTACCTCACCTCGCCATCAACTCATCCCTGACCGCTGGCTACGCCCCTTCCGCCTTTCAAGAGAGCGAGAGTTGCACCCCTTCTGAAAAAAAAACCTACACTCGATCCCTCCGATGTCAACAACTACAGACCAGTATCCCTTCTTTCTTTTCTCTCCAAAACTCTTGAACGTGCCGTCCTTGGACAGCTCTCCCCGCTATCTCTCTCAGAATGACTTTCTTGATCCAAATCAGTCAGGTTTCAAGACTAGTCATTCAACTGAGACTGCTCTTCTCTGTATCACGGAGGCGCTCCGCACTGCTAAAGCTAACTCTCTCTCCTTCTGCTCTCATCCTTCTAGACCTATCGGCTGCCTTCGATACTGTGAACCATCAGATCCTCCTCTCCCACCCCTCCGAGTTGGGCATCTCCGGCGCGGCCCACGCTTGATTGCGCCCTACCTGACAGGTCGCCTTACCAGGTGGCGTGGCGAGAATCTGTCTCCTCACCACGCGCTCACCACTGGTGTCCCCCTGGGCTCTGTTCTAGGCCCTCTCCTATCTCTCGCCATACACCAAGTCACTTGTCTCTGTCATAACCTCACATAGTCTCTCCTATCATTGCTATGCAGACGACACACAATTAATCTTCTCCTTTCCCCCTTCTGATGACCAGGTGGCGAATCGCATCTCTGCATGTCTGACAGACATATCAGTGTGGATGACGGATCACCACCTCAAGCTGAACCTCGGCAAGACGGAGCTGCTCTTCCTCCCGGGGAAGGACTGCCCGCTCCATGATCTCGCCATCACGGTTGACAACTCCATTGTGTCCTCCTCCCAGAGCGCTAAGAACCTTGGCGTGATCCTGGACAACACCCTGTCGTTCTCAACTAACATCAAGGCGGTGGCCCGTTCCTGTAGGTTCATGCTCTACAACATCCGCAGAGTACGACCCTGCCTCACGCAGGAAGCGACGCAGGTCCTAATCCAGGCACTTGTCATCTCCCGTCTGGATTACTGCAACTCGCTGTTGGCTGGGCTCCCTGCCTGTGCCATTAAACCCCTACAACTCATCCAGAACGCCGCAGCCCGTCTGGTGTTCAACCTTCCCAAGTTCTCTCACGTCACCCCGCTCCTCCGCTCTCTCCACTGGCTTCCAGTTGAAGCTCGCATCCGCTACAAGACCATGGTGCTTGCCTACGGAGCTGTGAGGGGAACGGCACCTCAGTACCTCCAGGCTCTTATCAGGCCCTACACCCAAACAAGGGCACTGCGTTCATCCACCTCTGGCCTGCTCGCCTCCCTACCACTGAGGAAGTACAGTTCCCGCTCAGCCCAGTCAAAACTGTTCGCTGCTCTGGCCCCCAATGGTGGAACAAACCCCTCACGACGCCAGGACAGCGGAGTCAATCACCACCTTCCGGAGACACCTGAAACCCCACCTCTTTAAGGAATACCTAGGCTAGGATAAAGTAACCCTTCTCACCCCCTTAAAAGATTTAGATGCACTATTGTAAAGTGGCTGTTCCACTGGATGTCATAAGGTGAATGCACCAATTTGTAAGTCGCTCTGGATAAGAGCGTCTGCTAAATGACTTAAATGTAAATGTAAATGTAAATGAGTCCAAATGGACCCCAGGAAGGTAGGGGCGGTAGCGGATTGGCCCACCCCCAAATCCGTTAAGGAAGTTCAGCGTTTCCTGGGCTTCACTAACTTTTACCGCAAGTTCATCAAGAACTTCAGCTTGGTGGCAGCCCCTCTCTCAGCTTTAACCAAGGGTGGCAATGCAAGGTTTTTGTGGGGAAGAGAAGCTGAGACGGCCTTCCAAGGACTCAAGCAGCGCGTCCTCTCTGCTCCCATCCTGATACTACCGACTACGGATGAACCGTTTGTGGTGGAGGTAGACGCCTCAGAGGTTGGTGTTGGAGCTGTCCTGTCTCAGAGGGGTGAAGACAAGAAGCTTCATCCGTGCGCTTTCTTCTCACACCGGCTTACCCCGGCTGAGAGGAACTACGATGTGGGGGATCGTGAACTCCTAGCGGTTAAGATGGCATTGAAGGAATGGAGACACTGGCTCGAGGGGCTTCTCACCCGTTTCAAGTGCTTAAGGACCACAAAAATCTGGAGTATATCCAGCAGGCGAAGCGGTTGAACTCTAGACAAGCTAGATGGTCTCTTTTCTTCAATCGATTCCAGTTTATCCTCACCTATCGGCCCGGGTCGAAGAATCTCAAACCGGATGCCCTGTCCCGAGTCTACGCTCCTGCCATTCGAGATGACACGGGCATGCCTGTCCTTCCTGCTGCTAAGATCGTGGCTCCGATCTCGTGGCAAGTTGAGGATACCGTGAGACGAGCTCAAGCTATTGAACCGGACCCGAAAGGAGGTCCTGCCAATCGGTTGTTTGTCCCCAAGGCAGTGAGGACTCAGGTCCTTCTGTGGGGGCACTCCTCTCGCCTCACCTGTCACCCGGGCGTAGGTCGCACCTTGGAGTTCATCCAGCGTAAGTTCTGGTGGCCTACCATAAGAGAAGACGTTGCCACTTTCGTCAATGCCTGCCCCGTGTGCTGCCAGGGCAAATCTTCTCACCTCCGCCCGCAAGGACTCCTTCACCCTTTACCTGTTCCCCACAGACCCTGGTCCCATATCTCGTTGGACTTTATTACTGGCCTTCCTCCATCCCATGGCAATACTACTATCCTAGTCATAATCGACAGGTTTTCAAAGGCGGCCAGGTTCGTCCCTCTGACTAAGTTACCTTCTGCCAAGGAAACGGCTGAGTTGGTAATTAATCATGTGTTCCGAGTCTTCGGCATTCCTCAAGATATGGTTTCTGACAGAGGTCCCCAGTTCGCCTCTAGGTTTTGGAAGGCCTTCTGCCAACTCATGGGGGCTTCTGCCAGTCTATCTTCAGGGTACCATCCGGAGTCCAACGGCCAAACAGAGAGGATGAATCAAGAGCTGGAAACCACCCTCCGATGTATGACTCGTAACAACCCGTCCACATGGTCGTCCTTCATTGTTTGGGCCGAATACGCGCACAACACCTTGCGCTCCTCCTCCACTGGTATGTCCCCGCATGAGTGTCAGTTTGGCTATGCCCCTCCATTGTTCCCGGACCAGGAGGCAGAAGTCAGAGTGCCTTCAGCCTTGAAGTTCGTCAGACGCTGTCGGCTTATGTGGAGGAAGACCCGTCTTAATCTTATGCGTTCCTCACAGAGGTACCAACAACAAGCCAACAGACGTCGCCATCCCGGGCCTACCCTGCGCCCCGGCCAGAGAGTCTGGCTCTCCACAAGAGACTTACCACTACGGGTGGAGTCTCGCAAGCTGTCCCAAAAATACATCGGTCCCTTTAAGGTTGCCAGGAGAGTTAACCCAGTTTCTTATCGCCTACACTTACCCAGATCCCTTAAGATTAATCCCACGTTTCACATTTCCTTATTAAAACCTGTTGTTTTTCTCCCCTTGTCCCGGCAGACAGACCTCCCCCTCCGCCTCGTGTCATTGGAGGCCAGCCGGCTTATACCGTCCATCGGATACTGGATTCCCGCCGGGTGCAGCGGTCCTGGCAGTATCTGGTGGACTGGGAAGGCTACGGTCCCGAGGAGCGCTCCTGGGTTCCTGCCAAAGACATACTGGACCCTGACCTCATTCGTCAGTTCAGGGCCCTCCACCCTGAGAGAGCTGGTAGGAACGTCAGGAGCCGTTCCTAGGGGGATTCTGTCAGGATTTGGCCAGGGTTGTTCCGGTTTTGGTCACTAGATGCCCCCATTGTGCCTTTTGACCTTTTGTTTTCCCTTGATCCCCATTATTATTTGCACCTGTGCCTCGTTTCCCCTGATTGTATTTAAACCCTTTGTTTTCCTCAGTCCTTTGCTCTGTGTTTGTATGTTAGCACCCAGCCCTAGTACTCTGTGAACTCTTGTTGATCCCGGTGGACTCTCTTGTGGAATTCTGTTTTTGTTCGTTGCTTGTTTGTTTTTGAGTATCTTTTGAGGCTTTTTGTGCTATACCTTCCACCTTGTGGATTTACCTTTTGTCTTGGAGGATTACCTTTGTTCTTGTGGAATTCCTTTTGAGGTTGTGGAGTTACATGTTTTCCTGAAGAACTTCACTTTTTACTTCATTAAATACACCGTCTCAAGTACTGCTGTGTCTGCCTCATCTTCTGGGTTCTGCCGACTATTCGTGGCTCAGTTGGTTAAGTGACTGTTTCTCACTCCGGAGACCCGGGTTCGTAACCGGGTCCTGACA
>NW_026290405.1:0-10735 GCF_023373465.1 Oncorhynchus keta
CCCACTCAGATCAGCTAACCAATCAGCCCCACTCAGATCAGCTAACCAATCAGAGTTTGAGAGACAGAGAGAGAGAGATCAGGGGGTAGAGAGGAGAGAGAGAAAGGGGGGGAGAGAGAGAGAGGGGAGAGAGAGGGGAGGGGGAGAGAGGGAGGGGAGGAGAAAGAAGGAAGAGTGTTACGGGAAATAAACAACTCCTCTCTTCCTCATAAACACCTCCCTCTCTTCCTCATAAACACCTCCCTCTTCCTCATAACACCTCCTCTCTTCCTCATAAACACCTCCCCTCTTCCTCATAAACACATCCCCTCTTCCTCATAAACACCTCCCTCTTCCTCATAAACACATCCCCTCTTCCTCATAAACACCTCCTCTCTTAGTGAAGACATTAAAACTATGAAATAACACATATGGAATCATGTAGTAACTAAAATAGTGTTAAACAAATCAAAATATGTGTTATATTTGAGATTCTTCAAAGTAGCCACCCTTTGCCTTGATGACAGCTCTGCACACTCATGGCGTTCTCTCAACCAGCTTCATGAGGTAGTCACCTGGAAAGCATTTCAATTAACAGGTGTGCCTTGTTAAAAGTTAATTTATGGAATTTCTTTCCTTCTGAATGCAATTGAGCCAATCAATTGTGTTGTGACAAGGTAGAGGTGGTATACAGAAGACAGCCTTATTTGGTAAAAGACCAAGTCCATATTAGTCCATCTCATATGTATATACTGTACTCGATACCATCTACTGCATCTTGTTTACATACCCTACATTACTCATCTCATATGTATATACTGTACTCGATACCATCTACTGCATCTTGTTTACATACCCTACATTACTCATCTCATATGTATATACTGTACTCGATACCATCTACTGCATCTTGCCTATGCCGTTCTGTACCATCACTCATTCATATAACCTTATGTACATATTCTTTATCCCTTTACACTTGTGTGTATGAGGTAGTAGGTTTTGGAATTGTTAGCTAGATTACTCGTTGGTTATTACTGCATTGTCAGAACTAGAAGCACAAGCATTTCGCTACACTCGCATTAACATCTGCTAACCATGTGTATGTGACAAATAAATTTGATCTGATTTTGATTTGATTTATGGCAAGAACACCTCAAATAAGCAAAGAGAAACGACATTCCATCATTATTTTAAGACATGAAGGTCAGTCAATCAGAAGATGAACTTTTAAAGTTAGTGAGTGGCGCAGTGGTCTAGCTGTTTAAAGTTAGGGAGACAATGGCGTCGTCTGGGTTAAGGGAGGGTTTAACGGCCTCCCGGGTGGCGCAGTGGTCTAGCTGTTTAAAGTTAGGGAGACAATGGCGTCGTCTGGGTTAAGGGAGGGTTTAACGGCCTCCCGGGTGGCGCAGTGGTCTAGCTGTTTAAAGTTAGGGAGACAATGGCGTCGTCTGGGTTAAGGGAGGGTTTAACGGCCTCCCGGGTGGCGCAGTGGTCTAGCTGTTTAAAGTTAGGAGACAATGGCGTCGTCTGGGTTAAGGGAGGGTTTAACGGCCTCCCGGGTGGCGCAGTGGTCTAGCTGTTTAAAGTTAGGGAGACAATGGCGTCGCCTGGGTTAAGGGAGGGTTTAACGGCCTCCCGGGTGGCGCAGTGGTCTAGCTGTTTAAAGTTAGGGAGACAATGGCGTCGTCTGGGTTAAGGGAGGGTTTAACGGCCTCCCGGGTGGCGCAGTGGTTAAGGGCGCTGTACTGCAGCGCCAGCTGTGCCATCAGAGTCCCTGGGTTCGCGCCCAGGCTCTGTCGTAACCGGCCGCGACCGGGAGGTCCGTGGGCGACGCACAATTGGCCTAGCGTCGTCTGGGTTAGGGAGGGCTTTGGTCGGTAGGGATGTCCTTGCAGTGCGCGCTAACCAAGGTTGCCAGGTGCACAGTGTTTCCTCCGACACATCGGTGCGGCTGGCTTCTGTGTTAAGAAGCAGTGCGGCTTGGTTGGGTTCTGTATCAGAGGACACATATACATCTATATGTGATATACATCTATATGTGATATACATCTATATGTGTGTAATATGTGATATACATCTATATGTGATATACATCTATATGTGATATACATCTATATGTGATATACATCTATATGTGTGTAATATGTGATATACATCTATATGTGATATACATCTATATGTGATATACATCTATATGTGTGTAATATGTGATATACATCTATATGTGATATACATCTATATGTGATATACATCTATATGTGTGTAATATGTGATATACATCTATATGTGATATACATCTATATGTGTGTAATATGTGATATACATCTATATATGATATACATCTATATGTGATATACATCTATATGTGATATACATCTATATGTGATATACATCTATATGTGTGTAATATGTGATATACATCTATATGTGATATACATCTATATATGATATACATCTATATGTGTGTAATATGTGATATACATCTATAGGTGATATACATCTATATGTGTGTAATATGTGATATACATCTATAGGTGATATACATCTATATGTGATATACATCTATAGGTGATATACATCTATATGTGATATACATCTATATGTGATATACATCTATATGTGATATACATCTATAGGTGATATACATCTATATGTGATATACATCTATATGTGTGTAATATGTGATATACATCTATATGTGATATACATCTATATGTGATATACATCTATAGGTGATATACATCTATATGTGATATACATCTATATGTGATATACATCTATATGTGATATACATCTATATGTGATATACATCTATATGTGTGTAATATGTGATATACATCTATATGTGTGTAATATGTGATATACATCTATATGTGATATACATCTATATGTGATATACATCTATATGTGATATACATCTATATGTGTGTAATATGTGATATACATCTATATGTGATATACATCTATATGTGATATACATCTATATGTGATATACATCTATAGGTGATATACATCTATATGTGATATACATCTATATGTGATATACATCTATATGTGATATACATCTATAGGTGATATACATCTATATGTGATATACATCTATATGTGATATACATCTATATGTGATATACATCTATATGTGATATACATCTATATGTGATATACATCTATATGTGATATACATCTATAGGTGATATACATCTATATGTGATATACATCTATATGTGATATACATCTATAGGTGATATACATCTATAGGTGATATACATCTATATGTGATATACATCTATATGTGATATACATCTATATGTGTGTAATATGTGATATACATCTATATGTGATATACATCTATATGTGATATACATCTATATGTGATATACATCTATATGTGTGTAATATGTGATATACATCTATAGGTGATATACATCTATATGTGATATACATCTATATGTGATATACATCTATATGTGATATACATCTATATGTGTGTAATATGTGATATACATCTATATGTGATATACATCTATATGTGATATACATCTATATGTGTGTAATATGTGATATACATCTATAGGTGATATACATCTATATGTGTGTAATATGTGATATACATCTATATGTGATATACATCTATAGGTGATATACATCTATATGTGTGTAATATGTGATATACATCTATAGGTGATATACATCTATATGTGATATACATCTATATGTGATATACATCTATATGTGATATACATCTATATGTGATATACATCTATATGTGATATACATCTATATATGATATACATCTATATGTGTGTAATATGTGATATACATCTATAGGTGATATACATCTATATATGTGATATACATCTATAGGTGATATACATCTATATGTGATATACATCTATATATGATATACATCTATATGTGTGTAATATGTGATATACATCTATATGTGATATACATCTATATGTGATATACATCTATATGTGATATACATCTATATGTGATATACATCTATATGTGATATACATCTATATGTGATATACATCTATATGTGATATACATCTATATGTGATATACATCTATATGTGATATACATCTATATGTGTGTAATATGTGATATACATCTATATGTGATATACATCTATATGTGATATACATCTATATGTGATATACATCTATATGTGTGTAATATGTGATATACATCTATATGTGATATACATCTATATATGATATACATCTATATGTGTGTAATATGTGATATACATCTATAGGTGATATACATCTATATGTGTGTAATATGTGATATACATCTATAGGTGATATACATCTATATGTGATATACATCTATATGTGATATACATCTATATGTGATATACATCTATATGTGATATACATCTATATGTGATATACATCTATATGTGTAATATGTGATATACATCTATATGTGATATACATCTATATGTGTGTAATATGTGATATACATCTATAGGTGATATACATCTATATGTGATATACATCTATATGTGATATACATCTATATGTGATATACATCTATATGTGTAATATGTGATATACATCTATATGTGATATACATCTATATATGATATACATCTATATGTGATATACATCTATATGTGATATACATCTATATGTGATATACATCTATATGTGATATACATCTATATGTGTGTAATATGTGATATACATCTATATGTGATATACATCTATATGTGATATACATCTATATGTGATATACATCTATATGTGTGTAATATGTGATATACATCTATATGTGATATACATCTATATGTGTGTAATATGTGATATACATCTATATGTGTGTAATATGTGATATACATCTATATGTGATATACATCTATATGTGATATACATCTATATGTGATATACATCTATATGTGTGTAATATGTGATATACATCTATATGTGATATACATCTATATGTGTGTAATATGTGATATACATCTATAGGTGATATACATCTATATGTGATATACATCTATATGTGATATACATCTATATGTGTAATATGTGATATACATCTATATGTGATATACATCTATATGTGTGTAATATGTGATATACATCTATATGTGTGTAATATGTGATATACATCTATATGTGATATACATCTATATGTGATATACATCTATATGTGTGTAATATGTGATATACATCTATATGTGATATACATCTATATGTGTGTAATATGTGATATACATCTATATGTGATATACATCTATATGTGATATACATCTATATGTGATATACATCTATATGTGATATACATCTATATGTGATATACATCTATATGTGTGTAATATGTGATATACATCTATAGGTGATATACATCTATATGTGATATACATCTATATGTGATATACATCTATAGGTGATATACATCTATATGTGATATACATCTATATGTGATATACATCTATATGTGTGTAATATGTGATATACATCTATATGTGATATACATCTATATGTGTGTAATATGTGATATACATCTATAGGTGATATACATCTATAGGTGATATACATCTATAGGTGATATACATCTATATGTGATATACATCTATAGGTGATATACATCTATATGTGATATACATCTATATGTGATATACATCTATATGTGATATACATCTATATGTGTGTAATATGTGATATACATCTATATGTGATATACATCTATATGTGATATACATCTATATGTGATATACATCTATATGTGTAATATGTGATATACATCTATAGGTGATATACATCTATATGTGATATACATCTATAGGTGATATACATCTATATGTGATATACATCTATATGTGATATACATCTATATGTGATATACATCTATATGTGATATACATCTATATGTGATATACATCTATATGTGATATACATCTATATGTGATATACATCTATAGGTGATATACATCTATATGTGATATACATCTATAGGTGATATACATCTATATGTGATATACATCTATATATGATATACATCTATATGTGATATACATCTATAGGTGATATACATCTATAGGTGATATACATCTATATGTGATATACATCTATATGTGATATACATCTATATGTGATATACATCTATATGTGATATACATCTATATGTGATATACATCTATATGTGATATACATCTATATGTGATATACATCTATATGTGATATACATCTATATGTGATATACATCTATATGTGATATACATCTATATGTGATATACATCTATATGTGTGAAATAGGTGATATACATCTATATGTGATATACATCTATATGTGATATACATCTATATGTGATATACATCTATATATGATATACATCTATATGTGATATACATCTATATGTGATATACATCTATATATGATATACATCTATATGTGATATACATCTATATGTGATATACATCTATATGTGATATACATCTATATGTGATATACATCTATATGTGTGTAATATGTGATATACATCTATATGTGATATACATCTATATGTGTGTAATATGTGATATACATCTATATGTGATATACATCTATATGTGTAATATGTGATATACATCTATATGTGATATACATCTATATGTGATATACATCTATATGTGATATACATCTATATGTGATATACATCTATATGTGTGTAATATGTGATATACATCTATATGTGTGTAATATGTGATATACATCTATATGTGATATACATCTATATATGATATACATCTATATGTGATATACATCTATATGTGATATACATCTATTTTTTATTTATTTTATTTATTTCACCTTTATTTAACCAGGTAGGCTAGTTGAGAACAAGTTCTCATTTGCAACTGCGACCTGGCCAAGATAAAGCATAGCAGTGTGAACGGACAACAGAGTTACACATGGAGTAAACAATTAGCAAGTCAATAACACAGTAGAAAAAAATGGGCAATCTATATACAATGTGTGCAAAAGGCATGAGGAGGTAGGCGAATAATACAATTTTGCAGATTAACACTGGAGTGATAAATGATCAGATGGGCATGTACAGGTAGAGATATTGGTGATATTGGTGTGCAAAAGAGCAGAAAAGTAAATAAATAAAAACAGTATAAAAACAGTATAAAAACAGTATGGGAATGAGGCAGGTGAAAAAGGGTGAGCTATTTACCTATAGACTATGTACAGCTGCAGCGATCGGTTAGCTGCTCGGATAGCTGATGTTTGGAAGTTGGTGAGGAGATAAAAGTCTCCAACTTCAGCGATTTTAATTCGTTCCAGTCACAGGCAGCAGAGTACTGGAACGAAAGGCGGCCAAATGAGGTGTTGGCTTTAGGGATGATCAGTGAGATACACCTGCTGGAGCGCGTGCTACGGATGGGTGTTGCCATCGTGACCAGTGAACTGAGATAAGGCGGAGCTTTACCTAGCATGGACTTGTAAATGACCTGAGCCAGTGGGTCTGGCGGCCGAATATGTAGTGAGGGCCAGCCGACCTAGAGCATGTCGAGTGGTGGGTGGTATAAGGTGCTTTAGTGACAAAACGGATGGCACTGTGATAGACTGCATCCAGTTTGCTGAGTAGAGTGTTGGAAGCCATTTTGTAGATGACATCGCGAAGTCGAGGATCGGTAGGATAGTCAGTTTTACTAGGGTGGCAGCGTGATGAAGGAGGCTTTGTTGAGACAGAAAGCCGACTCTGGATTTGATTTTTGATTGGAGATGTTTGATGTGAGTCACCGGAAGGAGAGTTTGCAGTCTAGCCAGACACCTAGGTACTTATAGAAGTCCACATATTCAAGGTTGGAACCATCCAGGGTGGTGATGCTAGTCGGGCATGCGGGTGCAGGCAGCGATCGGTTGAAAAGCATGCATTTGGTTTTACTCGCGTTTAAGAGCAGTTGGAGGCCACGGAAGGAGTGCTGTATGGCATTGAAGCTCGTTTGAGAGTTTTGATAGCACAGTGTCCAATGATCGGCCGAAAGTATAGAATGGGTGTCGTCTGCGCAGAGGTGGGATCAGGAATCAGCCCGCAGCAAGAGCAACATCATTGATATACAGAAAAGAGTCGGCCCGAGAATTGAACCCTGTGGCACCCCACAGAGACTGCCAGAGGACCGGACAGCATGCCCTCTGATTTGACACACTGAACTCTGTCTGCAAAGTAATTGGTGAACCAGGCAAGGCAGTCATCCGAAAAAAACCGAGGCCTTTGTTGAGTCTGCCGATAAGAATTTAGTGATTGACAGAGTCGAAAGCCTTGGCGAGGTCGATGAAGACGGCTGCACAGTACTGTCTTTATCGATGGCGGTTATGATATCATTTAGTACCTTGAGTGTGGCTGAGGTGCACCTGCGTGACCGGCTCGAAACCAGATTGCACAGCGGAGAAGGTAATGGTGATTCGAGATGGTCAGTGACCTGTTTGTTGACTTGGCTTTAAGACCTTAGATAGGCAGGGCAGGATGGATATAGGTCTATAGCAGTTTAACCAGGGTGTCTCCTCCTTTGAAGAGGATGACTGCGGCAGCTTTCAACTCTTGGGGATCTCAGACGATATGAAAGAGAGGTTGAACAGGCTGGTGATAGGGGTTGCGATAATGGCGGCAGATAGTTTTTCAGCCAGCGGGTCCAGATTGTCAAGCCCAGCTGATTTGTACGGGTCCAGGTTTTGCAGCTCTTTCCAGAACATCTGCTATCTGATTTGGGTAAAGGAGAACCTGGAGAGGCTTGGGTGAGGAACTACGGGGGGCGGAGCTGTTGGCCGAGGTTGGGTGCCAGGCGGAAGGCATGGCCAGCCGTTGAGAAGTGCTTATTGAAGTTTTCGACAATCATGGATCATCGGTGAGACCGTGTTTCTAGCCTCAGTGCAGTGGGCAGCTGGGAGAGGTGCTCTTGTTCTCCATGGACTTCACAGTGTCCCAGAACTTTTGGAGTTGGAGCTACAGGATGCAAACTTTTGCCTGAAGAAGCTGGCCTTAGCTTTCCTGACTGACTGCGTGTATTTGGTTCCTGACTTCCTGAACATTTGCATATCACGGGGCTATTCGATGCTATTGCAGTCCGCCACAGGATGTTTTTGTGCTGGTCGAGGGCAGTCAGGTCTGGGGTGAACCAAGGGCTGTATCTGTTCTTGGTTCTGCATTTTTTGAACGGAGCATGCTTATCCAAAATGGTGAGGAAGTTACTTTTAAAGAATGACCAGGCATCCTCAACTGACAGGATGAGGTCAATGTCCTTCCAGGATACACGGGCCAGGTCGATAGAAAGGCCTGCTCACAGAAGTGTTTTAGGAGCGTTTGACAGTGATGAGGGTGGTCGTTTGACTGCGGCTCCGTGGCGGATACAGGCGATGAGGCAGTGATCGCTGAGATCCTGGTTGAAGACAGCGGAGGTATATTTGGAGGGCCAGTTGGTCAGGATGGCGTCTATGAGGGTGCCCTTGTTTACAGAGTTAGGGTTGTACCTGGTGGGTTCCTTGATGATTTGCGTGAGATTGAGGGCATCTAGCTTAGATTGTAGGACTGCCGGTGTTAAGCATATCCCAGTTTAGGTCACCTAACAGGACAAACTCTGAAGCTAGATGGGGGCGATCAATTCACAAATGGTGTCAGGGCACAGCTGGGAGCTGACGGGGTCGGTAGCAGGCGGCAACAGTGAGAGACTTGTTTCTGGAGAGAGTAATTTTCAAAATTAGTAGTTCAAACTGTTTGGGTATGGACCTGGAAAGTATGACATTACTTTGCAGGCTATCTCTGCAGTAGACTGCGACTCCGCCCCTTTGGCAGTTCTATCTTGACGGAAGATGTTATAGTTGGGTATGGAAATCTCTGAATTTTTTGGTGGCCTTCCTGAGCCAGGATTCAGACACGGCAAGGACATCAGGGTTAGCAGAGTGTGCTAAAGCAGTGAGTAAAACAAACTTAGGAGGAGGCTTCTGATGTTGACATGCATAAAACCAAGACTTTTCGATCACAGAAGTCAACAAATGAGGGTACCTGGGGACATGCAGGGCCTGGGTTTACCTCCACATCACCCGCGGAACAGAGAAGGAGTAGTATGAGGTGCGGCTAAAGGCTATCAAAACTGGTCGCCTAGAGCGTTGGGGGCAGAGGATAAGAGGAGCAGGTTTCTGGGCATGGTAGAATATATTCAGGGCATAATGCGCAGACAGGGGTATGGTGGTGGTGCGGGTACAGCGGAGGTAAGCCCAGGCACTGGGTGATGATGAGAGGTTGTATCTCTGGACATGCTGGTTGTAATGGTGAGGTCACCGCATGTGTGGGGGGTGGGACAAAGGAGGTAACAGGGGTATGCAGAGTGGATCTAGGGGCTCCATTGTGAACTAAAACAATGATAACTAACCTGAACAACAGTATACAAGGCATATTGACATTTGGGAGAGACATACAGCGAGGCATACAGTAATCACAGGTGTTGAATTGGGAAAGCTAGCTAAAAACAGTGATATACATCTATATGTGATATACATCTATATGTGATATACATCTATATATGATATACATCTATATGTGATATACATCTATATGTGTGTAATATGTGATATACATCTATATGTGATATACATCTATATATGATATACATCTATATGTGATATACATCTATATGTGATATACATCTATATGTGATATATCATCTATATGTGATATACATCTATATGTGTGTAATATGTGATATACATCTGACGCAATATGTGATATACATCTATATGTGATATACATCTATA